>NW_027445231.1:0-74465 GCF_048569485.1 Anomaloglossus baeobatrachus
AAAGTTTTGTTTGGTTATCTTGCAATCCCGAGATAATCGTCTCCATGCTCCAAATCCATTTTAAAGCCATTTTTAAGGCATTTCGCGCATACATGAAATGAACACATTTTTCTCCAAAACTATAACAGATGCAAGCTTGTCCTGTTTGGTGGAGATGATATTTAATAAAATAAGTAGAAATCCACTAAAAGTTTTGTTTGGTTATCTTGCAATCCCGAGATAATCGTCTCCATGCTCCAAATCCATTTTAAAGCCATTTTTAAGGCATTTCGCGCATACATGAAATGAACACATTTTTCTCCAAAACTATAACAGATGCAAGCTTGTCCTGTTTGGTGGAGATGATATTTAATAAAATAAGTAGAAATCCACTAAAAGTTTTGTTTGGTTATCTTGCAATCCCGAGATAATCGTCTCCATGCTCCAAATCCATTTTAAAGCCATTTTTAAGGCATTTCGCGCATACATGAAATGAACACATTTTTCTCCAAAACTATAACAGATGCAAGCTTGTCCTGTTTGGTGGAGATGATATTTAATAAAATAAGTAGAAATCCACTAAAAGTTTTGTTTGGTTATCTTGCAATCCCGAGATAATCGTCTCCATGCTCCAAATCCATTTTAAAGCCATTTTTAAGGCATTTCGCGCATACATGAAATGAACACATTTTTCTCCAAAACTATAACAGATGCAAGCTTGTCCTGTTTGGTGGAGATGATATTTAATAAAATAAGTAGAAATCCACTAAAAGTTTTGTTTGGTTATCTTGCAATCTCGAGATAATCGTCTCCATGCTCCAAATCCATTTTAAAGCCATTTTTAAGGCATTTCGCGCATACATGAAATGAACACATTTTCTCCAAAACTATAACAGATGCAAGCTTGTCCTGTTTGGTGGAGATGATATTTAATAAAATAAGTAGAAATCCACTAAAAGTTTTGTTTGGTTATCTTGCAATCCCGAGATAATCGTCTCCATGCTCCAAATCCATTTTAAAGCCATTTTTAAGGCATTTCGCGCATACATGAAATGAACACATTTTTCTCCAAAACTATAACAGATGCAAGCTTGTCCTGTTTGGTGGAGATGATATTTAATAAAATAAGTAGAAATCCACTAAACGTTTTGTTTGGTTATCTTGCAATCCCGAGATAATCGTCTCCATGCTCCAAATCCATTTTAAAGCCATTTTTAAGGCATTTCGCGCATACATGAAATGAACACATTTTTCTCCAAAACTATAACAGATGCAAGCTTGTCCTGTTTGGTGGAGATGATATTTAATAAAATAAGTAGAAATCCACTAAAAGTTTTGTTTGGTTATATTGCAATCCCGAGATAATCGTCTCCATGCTCCAAATCCATTTTAAAGCCATTTTTAAGGCATTTCGCGCATACATGAAATGAACACATTTTTCTCCAAAACTATAACAGATGCAAGCTTGTCCTGTTTGGTGGAGATGATATTTAATAAAATAAGTAGAAATCCACTAAAAGTTTTGTTTGGTTATCTTGCAATCCCGAGATAATCGTCTCCATGCTCCAAATCCATTTTAAAGCCATTTTTAAGGCATTTCGCGCATACATGAAATGAACACATTTTTCTCCAAAACTATAACAGATGCAAGCTTGTCCTGTTTGGTGGAGATGATATTTAATAAAATAAGTAGAAATCCACTAAAAGTTTTGTTTGGTTATCTTGCAATCCCGAGATAATCGTCTCCATGCTCCAAATCCATTTTAAAGCCATTTTTAAGGCATTTCGCGCATACATGAAATGAACACATTTTTCTCCAAAACTATAACAGATGCAAGCTTGTCCTGTTTGGTGGAGATGATATTTAATAAAATAAGTAGAAATCCACTAAAAGTTTTGTTTGGTTATCTTGCAATCCCGAGATAATCGTCTCCATGCTCCAAATCCATTTTAAAGCCATTTTTAAGGCATTTCGCGCATACATGAAATGAACACATTTTTCTCCAAAACTATAACAGATGCAAGCTTGTCCTGTTTGGTGGAGATGATATTTAATAAAATAAGTAGAAATCCACTAAAAGTTTTGTTTGGTTATCTTGCAATCCCGAGATAATCGTCTCCATGCTCCAAATCCATTTTAAAGCAATTTTTAAGGCATTTCGCGCATACATGAAATGAACACATTTTTCTCCAAAACTATAACAGATGCAAGCTTGTCCTGTTTGGTGGAGATAATATTTAATAAAATAAGTAGAAATCTACTAAAAGTTTCGTTTGTTTATATTGCCATCCTGAGATATTCGTCTCCATGCTCCAAATCCATTTTAAAGCCATTTCAAAGGCATTTTGCGCATACATGAAATGAACACATTTTTCTCCAAAACTATAACACATGCAAGCTTGTCCTGTTTGGTGGAGATGATATTTAATAAAATAACTAGAAATCCACTAAAAGTTTTGTTTGGTTATCTTGCAATCCCGAGATAATCGTCTCCATGCTCCAAATCCATTTTAAAGCCATTTTTAAGGCATTTCGCGCATACATGAAATGAACACATTTTTCTCCAAAACTATAACAGATGCAAGCTTGTCCTGTTTGGTGGAGATGATATTTAATAAAATAAGTAGAAATCCACTAAAAGTTTTGTTTGGTTATCTTGCAATCCCGAGATAATCGTCTCCATGCTCCAAATCCATTTTAAAGCCATTTTTAAGGCATTTCGCGCATACATGAAATGAACACATTTTTCTCCAAAACTATAACAGATGCAAGCTTGTCCTGTTTGGTGGAGATGATATTTAATAAAATAAGTAGAAATCCACTAAAAGTTTTGTTTGGTTATCTTGCAATCCCGAGATAATCGTCTCCATGCTCCAAATCCATTTTAAAGCCATTTTTAAGGCATTTCGCGCATACATGAAATGAACACATTTTTCTCCAAAACTATAACAGATGCAAGCTTGTCCTGTTTGGTGAAGATGATATTTAATAAAATAAGTAGAAATCCACTAAAAGTTTTGTTTGGTTATATTGCAATCCCGAGATAATCGTCTCCATGCTCCAAATCCATTTTAAAGCCATTTTTAAGGCATTTCGCGCATACATGAAATGAACACATTTTTCTCCAAAACTATAACAGATGCAAGCTTGTCCTGTTTGGTGGAGATGATATTTAATAAAATAAGTAGAAATCCACTAAAAGTTTTGTTTGGTTATCTTGCAATCCCGAGATAATCGTCTCCATGCTCCAAATCCATTTTAAAGCCATTTTTAAGGCATTTCGCGCATACATGAAATGAACACATTTTTCTCCAAAACTATAACAGATGCAAGCTTGTCCTGTTTGGTGGAGATGATATTTAATAAAATAAGTAGAAATCCACTAAAAGTTTTGTTTGGTTATCTTGCAATCCCGAGATAATCGTCTCCATGCTCCAAATCCATTTTAAAGCCATTTTTAAGGCATTTCGCGCATACATGAAATGAACACATTTTTCTCCAAAACTATAACAGATGCAAGCTTGTCCTGTTTGGTGGAGATGATATTTAATAAAATAAGTAGAAATCCACTAAAAGTTTTGTTTGGTTATCTTGCAATCCCGAGATAATCGTCTCCATGCTCCAAATCCATTTTAAAGCCATTTTTAAGGCATTTCGCGCATACATGAAATGAACACATTTTTCTCCAAAACTATAACAGATGCAAGCTTGTCCTGTTTGGTGGAGATGATATTTAATAAAATAAGTAGAAATCCACTAAAAGTTTTGTTTGGTTATCTTGCAATCCCGAGATAATCGTCTCCATGCTCCAAATCCATTTTAAAGCCATTTTTAAGGCATTTCGCGCATACATGAAATGAACACATTTTTCTCCAAAACTATAACAGATGCAAGCTTGTCCTGTTTGGTGGAGATGATATTTAATAAAATAAGTAGAAATCCACTAAAAGTTTTGTTTGGTTATCTTGCAATCCCGAGATAATCG
The DNA here is from genome assembly GCF_048569485.1 of Anomaloglossus baeobatrachus. Taxonomy (NCBI): domain Eukaryota; kingdom Metazoa; phylum Chordata; class Amphibia; order Anura; family Aromobatidae; genus Anomaloglossus; species Anomaloglossus baeobatrachus. Next base: position 3,966 of record NW_027445231.1, read on the forward strand.
TCTCCATGCTCCAAATCCATTTTAAAGCCATTTTTAAGGCATTTCGCGCATACATGAAATGAACACATTTTTCTCCAAAACTATAACAGATGCAAGCTTGTCCTGTTTGGTGGAGATGATATTTAATAAAATAAGTAGAAATCCACTAAAAGTTTTGTTTGGTTATCTTGCAATCCCGAGATAATCGTCTCCATGCTCCAAATCCATTTTAAAGCCATTTTTAAGGCATTTCGCGCATACATGAAATGAACACATTTTTCTCCAAAACTATAACAGATGCAAGCTTGTCCTGTTTGGTGGAGATGATATTTAATAAAATAGGTAGAAATCCACTAAAAGTTTTGTTTGGTTATCTTGCAATCCCGAGATAATCGTCTCCATGCTCCAAATCCATTTTAAAGCCATTTTTAAGGCATTTCGCGCATACATGAAATGAACACATTTTTCTCCAAAACTATAACAGATGCAAGCTTGTCCTGTTTGGTGGAGATGATATTTAATAAAATAAGTAGAAATCCACTAAAAGTTTTGTTTGGTTATCTTGCAATCCCGAGATAATCGTCTCCATGCTCCAAATCCATTTTAAAGCCATTTTTAAGGCATTTCGCGCATACATGAAATGAACACATTTTTCTCCAAAACTATAACAGATGCAAGCTTGTCCTGTTTGGTGGAGATAATATTTAATAAAATAAGTAGAAATCTACTAAAAGTTTCGTTTGTTTATATTGCCATCCTTAGATAATCGTCTCCATGCTCCAAATCCATTTTAAAGCCATTTTTAAGGCATTTCGCGCATACATGAAATGAACACATTTTTCTCCAAAACTATAACAGATGCAAGCTTGTCCTGTTTGGTGGAGATGATATTTAATAAAATAAGTAGAAATCCACTAAAAGTTTTGTTTGGTTATCTTGCAATCCCGAGATAATCGTCTCCATGCTCCAAATCCATTTTAAAGCCATTTTTAAGGCATTTCGCGCATACATGAAATGAACACATTTTTCTCCAAAACTATAACATGCAAGCTTGTCCTGTTTGGTGGAGATGATATTTAATAAAATAAGTAGAAATCCACTAAAAGTTTTGTTTGGTTATATTGCCATCCTGAGATAATCGTCTCCATGCTCCAAATCCATTTTAAAGCCATTTCAAAGGCATTTTGCGCATACATGAAATGAACACATTTTTCTCCAAAACTATAACAGATGCAAGCTTGTCCTGTTTGGTGGAGATGATATTTAATAAAATAAGTAGAAATCCACTAAAAGTTTTGTTTGGTTATCTTGCAATCCCGAAATAATCGTCTCCATGCTCCAAATCCATTTTAAAGCCATTTTTAAGGCATTTCGCGCATACATGAAATGAACACATTTTTCTCCAAAACTATAACAGATGCAAGCTTGTCCTGTTTGGTGGAGATGATATTTAATAAAATAAGTAGAAATCCACTAAAAGTTTTGTTTGGTTATCTTACAATCCCGAGATAATCGTCTCCATGCTCCAAATCCATTTTAAAGCCATTTCAAAGGCATTTTGCGCATACATGAAATGAACACATTTTTCTCCAAAACTATAACACATGCAAGCTTGTCCTGTTTGGTGGAGATGATATTTAATAAAATAAGTAGAAATCCACTAAAAGTTTTGTTTGGTTATCTTGCAATCCCGAGATAATCGTCTCCATGCTCCAAATCCATTTTAAAGCCATTTTTAAGGCATTTCGCGCATACATGAAATGAACACATTTTTCTCCAAAACTATAACAGATGCAAGCTTGTCCTGTTTGGTGGAGATGATATTTAATAAAATAAGTAGAAATCCACTAAAAGTTTTGTTTGGTTATCTTGCAATCCCGAGATAATCGTCTCCATGCTCCAAATCCATTTTAAAGCCATTTTTAAGGCATTTCGCGCATACATGAAATGAACACATTTTTCTCCAAAACTATAACAGATGCAAGCTTGTCCTGTTTGGTGGAGATGATATTTAATAAAATAAGTAGAAATCCACTAAAAGTTTTGTTTGGTTATCTTGCAATCCCGAGATAATCGTCTCCATGCTCCAAATCCATTTTAAAGCCATTTTTAAGGCATTTCGCGCATACATGAAATGAACACATTTTTCTCCAAAACTATAACAGATGCAAGCTTGTCCTGTTTGGTGGAGATAATATTTAATAAAATAAGTAGAAATCTACTAAAAGTTTCGTTTGTTTATATTGCCATCCTGAGATAATCGTCTCCATGCTCCAAATCCATTTTAAAGCCATTTTTAAGGCATTTCGCGCATACATGAAATGAACACATTTTTCTCCAAAACTATAACAGATGCAAGCTTGTCCTGTTTGGTGGAGATGATATTTAATAAAATAAGTAGAAATCCACTAAAAGTTTTGTTTGGTTATCTTGCAATCCCGAGATAATCGTCTCCATGCTCCAAATCCATTTTAAAGCCATTTTTAAGGCATTTCGCGCATACATGAAATGAACACATTTTTCTCCAAAACTATAACAGATGCAAGCTTGTCCTGTTTGGTGGAGATGATATTTAATAAAATAAGTAGAAATCCACTAAAAGTTTTGTTTGGTTATATTGCCATCCTGAGATAATCGTCTCCATGCTCCAAATCCATTTTAAAGCCATTTCAAAGGCATTTTGCGCATACATGAAATGAACACATTTTTCTCCAAAACTATAACAGATGCAAGCTTGTCCTGTTTGGTGGAGATGATATTTAATAAAATAAGTAGAAATCCACTAAAAGTTTTGTTTGGTTATCTTGCAATCCCGAAATAATCGTCTCCATGCTCCAAATCCATTTTAAAGCCATTTTTAAGGCATTTCGCGCATACATGAAATGAACACATTTTTCTCCAAAACTATAACAGATGCAAGCTTGTCCTGTTTGGTGGAGATGATATTTAATAAAATAAGTAGAAATCCACTAAAAGTTTTGTTTGGTTATCTTACAATCCCGAGATAATCGTCTCCATGCTCCAAATCCATTTTAAAGCCATTTCAAAGGCATTTTGCGCATACATGAAATGAACACATTTTTCTCCAAAACTATAACACATGCAAGCTTGTCCTGTTTGGTGGAGATGATATTTAATAAAATAAGTAGAAATCCACTAAAAGTTTTGTTTGGTTATCTTGCAATCCCGAGATAATCGTCTCCATGCTCCAAATCCATTTTAAAGCCATTTTTAAGGCATTTCGCGCATACATGAAATGAACACATTTTTCTCCAAAACTATAACAGATGCAAGCTTGTCCTGTTTGGTGGAGATGATATTTAATAAAATAAGTAGAAATCCACTAAAAGTTTTGTTTGGTTATCTTGCAATCCCGAGATAATCGTCTCCATGCTCCAAATCCATTTTAAAGCCATTTTTAAGGCATTTCGCGCATACATGAAATGAACACATTTTTCTCCAAAACTATAACAGATGCAAGCTTGTCCTGTTTGGTGGAGATGATATTTAATAAAATAAGTAGAAATCCACTAAACGTTTTGTTTGGTTATCTTGCAATCCCGAGATAATCGTCTCCATGCTCCAAATCCATTTTAAAGCCATTTTTAAGGCATTTCGCGCATACATGAAATGAACACATTTTTCTCCAAAACTATAACAGATGCAAGCTTGTCCTGTTTGGTGGAGATGATATTTAATAAAATAAGTAGAAATCCACTAAAAGTTTTGTTTGGTTATATTGCAATCCCGAGATAATCGTCTCCATGCTCCAAATCCATTTTAAAGCCATTTTTAAGGCATTTCGCGCATACATGAAATGAACACATTTTTCTCCAAAACTATAACAGATGCAAGCTTGTCCTGTTTGGTGGAGATGATATTTAATAAAATAAGTAGAAATCCACTAAAAGTTTTGTTTGGTTATCTTGCAATCCCGAGATAATCGTCTCCATGCTCCAAATCCATTTTAAAGCCATTTTTAAGGCATTTCGCGCATACATGAAATGAACACATTTTTCTCCAAAACTATAACAGATGCAAGCTTGTCCTGTTTGGTGGAGATGATATTTAATAAAATAAGTAGAAATCCACTAAAAGTTTTGTTTGGTTATCTTGCAATCCCGAGATAATCGTCTCCATGCTCCAAATCCATTTTAAAGCCATTTTTAAGGCATTTCGCGCATACATGAAATGAACACATTTTTCTCCAAAACTATAACAGATGCAAGCTTGTCCTGTTTGGTGGAGATGATATTTAATAAAATAAGTAGAAATCCACTAAAAGTTTTGTTTGGTTATCTTGCAATCCCGAGATAATCGTCTCCATGCTCCAAATCCATTTTAAAGCCATTTTTAAGGCATTTCGCGCATACATGAAATGAACACATTTTTCTCCAAAACTATAACAGATGCAAGCTTGTCCTGTTTGGTGGAGATAATATTTAATAAAATAAGTAGAAATCTACTAAAAGTTTCGTTTGTTTATATTGCCATCCTGAGATAATCGTCTCCATGCTCCAAATCCATTTTAAAGCCATTTTTAAGGCATTTCGCGCATACATGAAATGAACACATTTTTCTCCAAAACTATAACAGATGCAAGCTTGTCCTGTTTGGTGGAGATGATATTTAATAAAATAAGTAGAAATCCACTAAAAGTTTTGTTTGGTTATCTTGCAATCCCGAGATAATCGTCTCCATGCTCCAAATCCATTTTAAAGCCATTTTTAAGGCATTTCGCGCATACATGAAATGAACACATTTTTCTCCAAAACTATAACAGATGCAAGCTTGTCCTGTTTGGTGGAGATGATATTTAATAAAATAAGTAGAAATCCACTAAAAGTTTTGTTTGGTTATCTTGCAATCCCGAGATAATCGTCTCCATGCTCCAAATCCATTTTAAATCCATTTTTAAGGCATTTCGCGCATACATGAAATGAACACATTTTTCTCCAAAACTTTAACAGATGCAAGCTTGTCCTGTTTGGTGGAGATGATATTTAATAAAATAAGTAGAAATCCACTAAAAGTTTTGTTTGGTTATCTTGCAATCCCGAGATAATCGTCTCCATGCTCCAAATCCATTTTAAAGCCATTTTTAAGGCATTTCGCGCATACATGAAATGAACACATTTTTCTCCAAAACTATAACAGATGCAAGCTTGTCCTGTTTGGTGGAGATGATATTTAATAAAATAAGTAGAAATCCACTAAAAGTTTTGTTTGGTTATCTTGCAATCCCGAGATAATCGTCTCCATGCTCCAAAACCATTTTAAAGCCATTTTTAAGGCATTTCGAGCATACATGAAATGAACACATTTTTCTCCAAAACTATAACAGATGCAAGCTTGTCCTGTTTGGTGGAGATGATATTTAATAAAATAAGTAGAAATCCACTAAAAGTTTTGTTTGGTTATATTGCAATCCCGAGATAATCGTCTCCATGCTCCAAATCCATTTTAAAGCCATTTTTAAGGCATTTCGCGCATACATGAAATGAACACATTTTTCTCCAAAACTATAACAGATGCAAGCTTGTCCTGTTTGGTGGAGATGATATTTAATAAAATAAGTAGAAATCCACTAAAAGTTTTGTTTGGTTATCTTGCAATCCCGAGATAATCGTCTCCATGCTCCAAATCCATTTTAAAGCCATTTTTAAGGCATTTCGCGCATACATGAAATGAACACATTTTTCTCCAAAACTATAACAGATGCAAGCTTGTCCTGTTTGGTGGAGATGATATTTAATAAAATAAGTAGAAATCCACTAAAAGTTTTGTTTGGTTATCTTGCAATCCCGAGATAATCGTCTCCATGCTCCAAATCCATTTTAAAGCCATTTTTAAGGCATTTCGCGCATACATGAAATGAACACATTTTTCTCCAAAACTATAACAGATGCAAGCTTGTCCTGTTTGGTGGAGATGATATTTAATAAAATAAGTAGAAATCCACTAAAAGTTTTGTTTGGTTATCTTGCAATCCCGAGATAATCGTCTCCATGCTCCAAATCCATTTTAAAGCCATTTTTAAGGCATTTCGCGCATACATGAAATGAACACATTTTTCTCCAAAACTATAACAGATGCAAGCTTGTCCTGTTTGGTGGAGATGATATTTAATAAAATAAGTAGAAATCCACTAAAAGTTTTGTTTGGTTATCTTGCAATCCCGAGATAATCGTCTCCATGCTCCAAATCCATTTTAAAGCCATTTTTAAGGCATTTCGCGCATACATGAAATGAACACATTTTTCTCCAAAACTATAACAGATGCAAGCTTGTCCTGTTTGGTGGAGATGATATTTAATAAAATAAGTAGAAATCCACTAAAAGTTTTGTTTGGTTATCTTGCAATCCCGAGATAATCGTCTCCATGCTCCAAATCCATTTTAAAGCCATTTTTAAGGCATTTCGCGCATACATGAAATGAACACATTTTTCTCCAAAACTATAACAGATGCAAGCTTGTCCTGTTTGGTGGAGATAATATTTAATAAAATAAGTAGAAATCTACTAAAAGTTTCGTTTGTTTATATTGCCATCCTGAGATAATCGTCTCCATGCTCCAAATCCATTTTAAAGCCATTTTTAAGGCATTTCGCGCATACATGAAATGAACACATTTTTCTCCAAAACTATAACAGATGCAAGCTTGTCCTGTTTGGTGGAGATGATATTTAATAAAATAAGTAGAAATCCACTAAACGTTTTGTTTGGTTATCTTGCAATCCCGAGATAATCGTCTCCATGCTCCAAATCCATTTTAAAGCCATTTTTAAGGCATTTCGCGCATACATGAAATGAACACATTTTTCTCCAAAACTATAACAGATGCAAGCTTGTCCTGTTTGGTGGAGATGATATTTAATAAAATAAGTAGAAATCCACTAAAAGTTTTGTTTGGTTATATTGCAATCCCGAGATAATCGTCTCCATGCTCCAAATCCATTTTAAAGCCATTTTTAAGGCATTTCGCGCATACATGAAATGAACACATTTTTCTCCAAAACTATAACAGATGCAAGCTTGTCCTGTTTGGTGGAGATGATATTTAATAAAATAAGTAGAAATCCACTAAAAGTTTTGTTTGGTTATCTTGCAATCCCGAGATAATCGTCTCCATGCTCCAAATCCATTTTAAAGCCATTTTTAAGGCATTTCGCGCATACATGAAATGAACACATTTTTCTCCAAAACTATAACAGATGCAAGCTTGTCCTGTTTGGTGGAGATGATATTTAATAAAATAAGTAGAAATCCACTAAAAGTTTTGTTTGGTTATCTTGCAATCCCGAGATAATCGTCTCCATGCTCCAAATCCATTTTAAAGCCATTTTTAAGGCATTTCGCGCATACATGAAATGAACACATTTTTCTCCAAAACTATAACAGATGCAAGCTTGTCCTGTTTGGTGGAGATGATATTTAATAAAATAAGTAGAAATCCACTAAAAGTTTTGTTTGGTTATCTTGCAATCCCGAGATAATCGTCTCCATGCTCCAAATCCATTTTAAAGCCATTTTTAAGGCATTTCGCGCATACATGAAATGAACACATTTTTCTCCAAAACTATAACAGATGCAAGCTTGTCCTGTTTGGTGGAGATGATATTTAATAAAATAAGTAGAAATCCACTAAAAGTTTTGTTTGGTTATCTTGCAATCCCGAGATAATCGTCTCCATGCTCCAAATCCATTTTAAAGCAATTTTTAAGGCATTTCGCGCATACATGAAATGAACACATTTTTCTCCAAAACTATAACAGATGCAAGCTTGTCCTGTTTGGTGGAGATAATATTTAATAAAATAAGTAGAAATCTACTAAAAGTTTCGTTTGTTTATATTGCCATCCTGAGATATTCGTCTCCATGCTCCAAATCCATTTTAAAGCCATTTCAAAGGCATTTTGCGCATACATGAAATGAACACATTTTTCTCCAAAACTATAACACATGCAAGCTTGTCCTGTTTGGTGGAGATGATATTTAATAAAATAACTAGAAATCCACTAAAAGTTTTGTTTGGTTATCTTGCAATCCCGAGATAATCGTCTCCATGCTCCAAATCCATTTTAAAGCCATTTTTAAGGCATTTCGCGCATACATGAAATGAACACATTTTTCTCCAAAACTATAACAGATGCAAGCTTGTCCTGTTTGGTGGAGATGATATTTAATAAAATAAGTAGAAATCCACTAAAAGTTTTGTTTGGTTATCTTGCAATCCCGAGATAATCGTCTCCATGCTCCAAATCCATTTTAAAGCCATTTTTAAGGCATTTCGCGCATACATGAAATGAACACATTTTTCTCCAAAACTATAACAGATGCAAGCTTGTCCTGTTTGGTGGAGATGATATTTAATAAAATAAGTAGAAATCCACTAAAAGTTTTGTTTGGTTATCTTGCAATCCCGAGATAATCGTCTCCATGCTCCAAATCCATTTTAAAGCCATTTTTAAGGCATTTCGCGCATACATGAAATGAACACATTTTTCTCCAAAACTATAACAGATGCAAGCTTGTCCTGTTTGGTGAAGATGATATTTAATAAAATAAGTAGAAATCCACTAAAAGTTTTGTTTGGTTATATTGCAATCCCGAGATAATCGTCTCCATGCTCCAAATCCATTTTAAAGCCATTTTTAAGGCATTTCGCGCATACATGAAATGAACACATTTTTCTCCAAAACTATAACAGATGCAAGCTTGTCCTGTTTGGTGGAGATGATATTTAATAAAATAAGTAGAAATCCACTAAAAGTTTTGTTTGGTTATCTTGCAATCCCGAGATAATCGTCTCCATGCTCCAAATCCATTTTAAAGCCATTTTTAAGGCATTTCGCGCATACATGAAATGAACACATTTTTCTCCAAAACTATAACAGATGCAAGCTTGTCCTGTTTGGTGGAGATGATATTTAATAAAATAAGTAGAAATCCACTAAAAGTTTTGTTTGGTTATCTTGCAATCCCGAGATAATCGTCTCCATGCTCCAAATCCATTTTAAAGCCATTTTTAAGGCATTTCGCGCATACATGAAATGAACACATTTTTCTCCAAAACTATAACAGATGCAAGCTTGTCCTGTTTGGTGGAGATGATATTTAATAAAATAAGTAGAAATCCACTAAAAGTTTTGTTTGGTTATCTTGCAATCCCGAGATAATCGTCTCCATGCTCCAAATCCATTTTAAAGCCATTTTTAAGGCATTTCGCGCATACATGAAATGAACACATTTTTCTCCAAAACTATAACAGATGCAAGCTTGTCCTGTTTGGTGGAGATGATATTTAATAAAATAAGTAGAAATCCACTAAAAGTTTTGTTTGGTTATCTTGCAATCCCGAGATAATCGTCTCCATGCTCCAAATCCATTTTAAAGCCATTTTTAAGGCATTTCGCGCATACATGAAATGAACACATTTTTCTCCAAAACTATAACAGATGCAAGCTTGTCCTGTTTGGTGGAGATGATATTTAATAAAATAAGTAGAAATCCACTAAAAGTTTTGTTTGGTTATCTTGCAATCCCGAGATAATCGTCTCCATGCTCCAAATCCATTTTAAAGCCATTTTTAAGGCATTTCGCGCATACATGAAATGAACACATTTTTCTCCAAAACTATAACAGATGCAAGCTTGTCCTGTTTGGTGGAGATGATATTTAATAAAATAAGTAGAAATCCACTAAAAGTTTTGTTTGGTTATCTTGCAATCCCGAGATAATCGTCTCCATGCTCCAAATCCATTTTAAAGCCATTTTTAAGGCATTTCGCGCATACATGAAATGAACACATTTTTCTCCAAAACTATAACATGCAAGCTTGTCCTGTTTGGTGGAGATGATATTTAATAAAATAAGTAGAAATCCACTAAAAGTTTTGTTTGGTTATATTGCCATCCTGAGATAATCGTCTCCATGCTCCAAATCCATTTTAAAGCCATTTCAAAGGCATTTTGCGCATACATGAAATGAACACATTTTTCTCCAAAACTATAACAGATGCAAGCTTGTCCTGTTTGGTGGAGATGATATTTAATAAAATAAGTAGAAATCCACTAAAAGTTTTGTTTGGTTATCTTGCAATCCCGAAATAATCGTCTCCATGCTCCAAATCCATTTTAAAGCCATTTTTAAGGCATTTCGCGCATACATGAAATGAACACATTTTTCTCCAAAACTATAACAGATGCAAGCTTGTCCTGTTTGGTGGAGATGATATTTAATAAAATAAGTAGAAATCCACTAAAAGTTTTGTTTGGTTATCTTACAATCCCGAGATAATCGTCTCCATGCTCCAAATCCATTTTAAAGCCATTTCAAAGGCATTTTGCGCATACATGAAATGAACACATTTTTCTCCAAAACTATAACACATGCAAGCTTGTCCTGTTTGGTGGAGATGATATTTAATAAAATAAGTAGAAATCCACTAAAAGTTTTGTTTGGTTATCTTGCAATCCCGAGATAATCGTCTCCATGCTCCAAATCCATTTTAAAGCCATTTTTAAGGCATTTCGCGCATACATGAAATGAACACATTTTTCTCCAAAACTATAACAGATGCAAGCTTGTCCTGTTTGGTGGAGATGATATTTAATAAAATAAGTAGAAATCCACTAAAAGTTTTGTTTGGTTATCTTGCAATCCCGAGATAATCGTCTCCATGCTCCAAATCCATTTTAAAGCCATTTTTAAGGCATTTCGCGCATACATGAAATGAACACATTTTTCTCCAAAACTATAACAGATGCAAGCTTGTCCTGTTTGGTGGAGATGATATTTAATAAAATAAGTAGAAATCCACTAAAAGTTTTGTTTGGTTATCTTGCAATCCCGAGATAATCGTCTCCATGCTCCAAATCCATTTTAAAGCCATTTTTAAGGCATTTCGCGCATACATGAAATGAACACATTTTTCTCCAAAACTATAACAGATGCAAGCTTGTCCTGTTTGGTGGAGATAATATTTAATAAAATAAGTAGAAATCTACTAAAAGTTTCGTTTGTTTATATTGCCATCCTGAGATAATCGTCTCCATGCTCCAAATCCATTTTAAAGCCATTTTTAAGGCATTTCGCGCATACATGAAATGAACACATTTTTCTCCAAAACTATAACAGATGCAAGCTTGTCCTGTTTGGTGGAGATGATATTTAATAAAATAAGTAGAAATCCACTAAAAGTTTTGTTTGGTTATCTTGCAATCCCGAGATAATCGTCTCCATGCTCCAAATCCATTTTAAAGCCATTTTTAAGGCATTTCGCGCATACATGAAATGAACACATTTTTCTCCAAAACTATAACAGATGCAAGCTTGTCCTGTTTGGTGGAGATGATATTTAATAAAATAAGTAGAAATCCACTAAAAGTTTTGTTTGGTTATATTGCCATCCTGAGATAATCGTCTCCATGCTCCAAATCCATTTTAAAGCCATTTCAAAGGCATTTTGCGCATACATGAAATGAACACATTTTTCTCCAAAACTATAACAGATGCAAGCTTGTCCTGTTTGGTGGAGATGATATTTAATAAAATAAGTAGAAATCCACTAAAAGTTTTGTTTGGTTATCTTGCAATCCCGAAATAATCGTCTCCATGCTCCAAATCCATTTTAAATCCATTTTTAAGGCATTTCGCGCATACATGAAATGAACACATTTTTCTCCAAAACTATAACAGATGCAAGCTTGTCCTGTTTGGTGGAGATGATATTTAATAAAATAAGTAGAAATCCACTAAAAGTTTTGTTTGGTTATCTTACAATCCCGAGATAATCGTCTCCATGCTCCAAATCCATTTTAAAGCCATTTCAAAGGCATTTTGCGCATACATGAAATGAACACATTTTTCTCCAAAACTATAACACATGCAAGCTTGTCCTGTTTGGTGGAGATGATATTTAATAAAATAAGTAGAAATCCACTAAAAGTTTTGTTTGGTTATCTTGCAATCCCGAGATAATCGTCTCCATGCTCCAAATCCATTTTAAAGCCATTTTTAAGGCATTTCGCGCATACATGAAATGAACACATTTTTCTCCAAAACTATAACAGATGCAAGCTTGTCCTGTTTGGTGGAGATGATATTTAATAAAATAAGTAGAAATCCACTAAAAGTTTTGTTTGGTTATCTTGCAATCCCGAGATAATCGTCTCCATGCTCCAAATCCATTTTAAAGCCATTTTTAAGGCATTTCGCGCATACATGAAATGAACACATTTTTCTCCAAAACTATAACAGATGCAAGCTTGTCCTGTTTGGTGGAGATGATATTTAATAAAATAAGTAGAAATCCACTAAACGTTTTGTTTGGTTATCTTGCAATCCCGAGATAATCGTCTCCATGCTCCAAATCCATTTTAAAGCCATTTTTAAGGCATTTCGCGCATACATGAAATGAACACATTTTTCTCCAAAACTATAACAGATGCAAGCTTGTCCTGTTTGGTGGAGATGATATTTAATAAAATAAGTAGAAATCCACTAAAAGTTTTGTTTGGTTATATTGCAATCCCGAGATAATCGTCTCCATGCTCCAAATCCATTTTAAAGCCATTTTTAAGGCATTTCGCGCATACATGAAATGAACACATTTTTCTCCAAAACTATAACAGATGCAAGCTTGTCCTGTTTGGTGGAGATGATATTTAATAAAATAAGTAGAAATCCACTAAAAGTTTTGTTTGGTTATCTTGCAATCCCGAGATAATCGTCTCCATGCTCCAAATCCATTTTAAAGCCATTTTTAAGGAATTTCGCGCATACATGAAATGAACACATTTTTCTCCAAAACTATAACAGATGCAAGCTTGTCCTGTTTGGTGGAGATGATATTTAATAAAATAAGTAGAAATCCACTAAAAGTTTTGTTTGGTTATCTTGCAATCCCGAGATAATCGTCTCCATGCTCCAAATCCATTTTAAAGCCATTTTTAAGGCATTTCGCGCATACATGAAATGAACACATTTTTCTCCAAAACTATAACAGATGCAAGCTTGTCCTGTTTGGTGGAGATGATATTTAATAAAATAAGTAGAAATCCACTAAAAGTTTTGTTTGGTTATCTTGCAATCCCGAGATAATCGTCTCCATGCTCCAAATCCATTTTAAAGCCATTTTTAAGGCATTTCGCGCATACATGAAATGAACACATTTTTCTCCAAAACTATAACAGATGCAAGCTTGTCCTGTTTGGTGGAGATAATATTTAATAAAATAAGTAAAAATCTACTAAAAGTTTCGTTTGTTTATATTGCCATCCTGAGATAATCGTCTCCATGCTCCAAATCCATTTTAAAGCCATTTTTAAGGCATTTCGCGCATACATGAAATGAACACATTTTTCTCCAAAACTATAACAGATGCAAGCTTGTCCTGTTTGGTGGAGATGATATTTAATAAAATAAGTAGAAATCCACTAAAAGTTTTGTTTGGTTATCTTGCAATCCCGAGATAATCGTCTCCATGCTCCAAATCCATTTTAAAGCCATTTTTAAGGCATTTCGCGCATACATGAAATGAACACATTTTTCTCCAAAACTATAACAGATGCAAGCTTGTCCTGTTTGGTGGAGATGATATTTAATAAAATAAGTAGAAATCCACTAAAAGTTTTGTTTGGTTATCTTGCAATCCCGAGATAATCGTCTCCATGCTCCAAATCCATTTTAAATCCATTTTTAAGGCATTTCGCGCATACATGAAATGAACACATTTTTCTCCAAAACTTTAACAGATGCAAGCTTGTCCTGTTTGGTGGAGATGATATTTAATAAAATAAGTAGAAATCCACTAAAAGTTTTGTTTGGTTATCTTGCAATCCCGAGATAATCGTCTCCATGCTCCAAATCCATTTTAAAGCCATTTTTAAGGCATTTCGCGCATACATGAAATGAACACATTTTTCTCCAAAACTATAACAGATGCAAGCTTGTCCTGTTTGGTGGAGATGATATTTAATAAAATAAGTAGAAATCCACTAAAAGTTTTGTTTGGTTATCTTGCAATCCCGAGATAATCGTCTCCATGCTCCAAATCCATTTTAAAGCCATTTTTAAGGCATTTCGCGCATACATGAAATGAACACATTTTTCTCCAAAACTATAACAGATGCAAGCTTGTCCTGTTTGGTGGAGATGATATTTAATAAAATAAGTAGAAATCCACTAAAAGTTTTGTTTGGTTATCTTGCAATCCCGAGATAATCGTCTCCATGCTCCAAATCCATTTTAAAGCCATTTTTAAGGCATTTCGCGCATACATGAAATGAACACATTTTTCTCCAAAACTATAACAGATGCAAGCTTGTCCTGTTTGGTGGAGATGATATTTAATAAAATAAGTAGAAATCCACTAAAAGTTTTGTTTGGTTATCTTGCAATCCCGAGATAATCGTCTCCATGCTCCAAATCCATTTTAAAGCCATTTTTAAGGCATTTCGCGCATACATGAAATGAACACATTTTTCTCCAAAACTATAACAGATGCAAGCTTGTCCTGTTTGGTGGAGATGATATTTAATAAAATAAGTAGAAATCCACTAAAAGTTTTGTTTGGTTATCTTGCAATCCCGAGATAATCGTCTCCATGCTCCAAATCCATTTTAAAGCCATTTTTAAGGCATTTCGCGCATACATGAAATGAACACATTTTTCTCCAAAACTATAACAGATGCAAGCTTGTCCTGTTTGGTGGAGATGATATTTAATAAAATAAGTAGAAATCCACTAAAAGTTTTGTTTGGTTATCTTGCAATCCCGAGATAATCGTCTCCATGCTCCAAATCCATTTTAAAGCCATTTTTAAGGCATTTCGCGCTTACATGAAATGAACACATTTTTCTCCAAAACTATAACAGATGCAAGCTTGTCCTGTTTGGTGGAGATGATATTTAATAAAATAAGTAGAAATCCACTAAAAGTTTTGTTTGGTTATCTTGCAATCCCGAGATAATCGTCTCCATGCTCCAAATCCATTTTAAAGCCATTTTTAAGGCATTTCGCGCATACATGAAATGAACACATTTTTCTCCAAAACTATAACAGATGCAAGCTTGTCCTGTTTGGTGGAGATGATATTTAATAAAATAAGTAGAAATCCACTAAAAGTTTTGTTTGGTTATCTTGCAATCCCGAGATAATCGTCTCCATGCTCCAAATCCATTTTAAAGCCATTTTTAAGGCATTTCGCGCATACATGAAATGAACACATTTTTCTCCAAAACTATAACAGATGCAAGCTTGTCCTGTTTGGTGGAGATGATATTTAATAAAATAAGTAGAAATCCACTAAAAGTTTTGTTTGGTTATCTTGCAATCCCGAGATAATCGTCTCCATGCTCCAAATCCATTTTAAAGCAATTTTTAAGGCATTTCGCGCATACATGAAATGAACACATTTTTCTCCAAAACTATAACAGATGCAAGCTTGTCCTGTTTGGTGGAGATAATATTTAATAAAATAAGTAGAAATCTACTAAAAGTTTCGTTTGTTTATATTGCCATCCTGAGATATTCGTCTCCATGCTCCAAATCCATTTTAAAGCCATTTCAAAGGCATTTTGCGCATACATGAAATGAACACATTTTTCTCCAAAACTATAACAGATGCAAGCTTGTCCTGTTTGGTGGAGATGATATTTAATAAAATAAGTAGAAATCCACTAAAAGTTTTGTTTGGTTATCTTGCAATCCCGAGATAATCGTCTCCATGCTCCAAATCCATTTTAAAGCCATTTTTAAGGCATTTCGCGCATACATGAAATGAACACATTTTTCTCCAAAACTATAACAGATGCAAGCTTGTCCTGTTTGGTGGAGATGATATTTAATAAAATAAGTAGAAATCCACTAAAAGTTTTGTTTGGTTATCTTGCAATCCCGAGATAATCGTCTCCATGCTCCAAATCCATTTTAAAGCCATTTTTAAGGCATTTCGCGCATACATGAAATGAACACATTTTTCTCCAAAACTATAACAGATGCAAGCTTGTCCTGTTTGGTGGAGATGATATTTAATAAAATAAGTAGAAATCCACTAAAAGTTTTGTTTGGTTATCTTGCAATCCCGAGATAATCGTCTCCATGCTCCAAATCCATTTTAAAGCAATTTTTAAGGCATTTCGCGCATACATGAAATGAACACATTTTTCTCCAAAACTATAACAGATGCAAGCTTGTCCTGTTTGGTGGAGATAATATTTAATAAAATAAGTAGAAATCTACTAAAAGTTTCGTTTGTTTATATTGCCATCCTGAGATATTCGTCTCCATGCTCCAAATCCATTTTAAAGCCATTTCAAAGGCATTTTGCGCATACATGAAATGAACACATTTTTCTCCAAAACTATAACACATGCAAGCTTGTCCTGTTTGGTGGAGATGATATTTAATAAAATAACTAGAAATCCACTAAAAGTTTTGTTTGGTTATCTTGCAATCCCGAGATAATCGTCTCCATGCTCCAAATCCATTTTAAAGCCATTTTTAAGGCATTTCGCGCATACATGAAATGAACACATTTTTCTCCAAAACTATAACAGATGCAAGCTTGTCCTGTTTGGTGGAGATGATATTTAATAAAATAAGTAGAAATCCACTAAAAGTTTTGTTTGGTTATCTTGCAATCCCGAGATAATCGTCTCCATGCTCCAAATCCATTTTAAAGCCATTTTTAAGGCATTTCGCGCATACATGAAATGAACACATTTTTCTCCAAAACTATAACAGATGCAAGCTTGTCCTGTTTGGTGGAGATGATATTTAATAAAATAAGTAGAAATCCACTAAAAGTTTTGTTTGGTTATCTTGCAATCCCGAGATAATCGTCTCCATGCTCCAAATCCATTTTAAAGCCATTTTTAAGGCATTTCGCGCATACATGAAATGAACACATTTTTCTCCAAAACTATAACAGATGCAAGCTTGTCCTGTTTGGTGAAGATGATATTTAATAAAATAAGTAGAAATCCACTAAAAGTTTTGTTTGGTTATATTGCAATCCCGAGATAATCGTCTCCATGCTCCAAATCCATTTTAAAGCCATTTTTAAGGCATTTCGCGCATACATGAAATGAACACATTTTTCTCCAAAACTATAACAGATGCAAGCTTGTCCTGTTTGGTGGAGATGATATTTAATAAAATAAGTAGAAATCCACTAAAAGTTTTGTTTGGTTATCTTGCAATCCCGAGATAATCGTCTCCATGCTCCAAATCCATTTTAAAGCCATTTTTAAGGCATTTCGCGCATACATGAAATGAACACATTTTTCTCCAAAACTATAACAGATGCAAGCTTGTCCTGTTTGGTGGAGATGATATTTAATAAAATAAGTAGAAATCCACTAAAAGTTTTGTTTGGTTATCTTGCAATCCCGAGATAATCGTCTCCATGCTCCAAATCCATTTTAAAGCCATTTTTAAGGCATTTCGCGCATACATGAAATGAACACATTTTTCTCCAAAACTATAACAGATGCAAGCTTGTCCTGTTTGGTGGAGATGATATTTAATAAAATAAGTAGAAATCCACTAAAAGTTTTGTTTGGTTATCTTGCAATCCCGAGATAATCGTCTCCATGCTCCAAATCCATTTTAAAGCCATTTTTAAGGCATTTCGCGCATACATGAAATGAACACATTTTTCTCCAAAACTATAACAGATGCAAGCTTGTCCTGTTTGGTGGAGATGATATTTAATAAAATAAGTAGAAATCCACTAAAAGTTTTGTTTGGTTATCTTGCAATCCCGAGATAATCGTCTCCATGCTCCAAATCCATTTTAAAGCCATTTTTAAGGCATTTCGCGCATACATGAAATGAACACATTTTTCTCCAAAACTATAACAGATGCAAGCTTGTCCTGTTTGGTGGAGATGATATTTAATAAAATAAGTAGAAATCCACTAAAAGTTTTGTTTGGTTATCTTGCAATCCCGAGATAATCGTCTCCATGCTCCAAATCCATTTTAAAGCCATTTTTAAGGCATTTCGCGCATACATGAAATGAACACATTTTTCTCCAAAACTATAACAGATGCAAGCTTGTCCTGTTTGGTGGAGATGATATTTAATAAAATAAGTAGAAATCCACTAAAAGTTTTGTTTGGTTATCTTGCAATCCCGAGATAATCGTCTCCATGCTCCAAATCCATTTTAAAGCCATTTTTAAGGCATTTCGCGCATACATGAAATGAACACATTTTTCTCCAAAACTATAACAGATGCAAGCTTGTCCTGTTTGGTGGAGATGATATTTAATAAAATAAGTAGAAATCCACTAAAAGTTTTGTTTGGTTATCTTGCAATCCCGAGATAATCGTCTCCATGCTCCAAATCCATTTTAAAGCCATTTTTAAGGCATTTCGCGCATACATGAAATGAACACATTTTTCTCCAAAACTATAACAGATGCAAGCTTGTCCTGTTTGGTGGAGATAATATTTAATAAAATAAGTAGAAATCTACTAAAAGTTTCGTTTGTTTATATTGCCATCCTGAGATAATCGTCTCCATGCTCCAAATCCATTTTAAAGCCATTTTTAAGGCATTTCGCGCATACATGAAATGAACACATTTTTCTCCAAAACTATAACAGATGCAAGCTTGTCCTGTTTGGTGGAGATGATATTTAATAAAATAAGTAGAAATCCACTAAAAGTTTTGTTTGATTATCTTGCAATCCCGAGATAATCGTCTCCATGCTCCAAATCCATTTTAAAGCCATTTTTAAGGCATTTCGCGCATACATGAAATGAACACATTTTTCTCCAAAACTATAACATGCAAGCTTGTCCTGTTTGGTGGAGATGATATTTAATAAAATAAGTAGAAATCCACTAAAAGTTTTGTTTGGTTATATTGCCATCCTGAGATAATCGTCTCCATGCTCCAAATCCATTTTAAAGCCATTTCAAAGGCATTTTGCGCATACATGAAATGAACACATTTTTCTCCAAAACTATAACAGATGCAAGCTTGTCCTGTTTGGTGGAGATGATATTTAATAAAATAAGTAGAAATCCACTAAAAGTTTTGTTTGGTTATCTTGCAATCCCGAAATAATCGTCTCCATGCTCCAAATCCATTTTAAAGCCATTTTTAAGGCATTTCGCGCATACATGAAATGAACACATTTTTCTCCAAAACTATAACAGATGCAAGCTTGTCCTGTTTGGTGGAGATGATATTTAATGAAATAAGTAGAAATCCACTAAAAGTTTTGTTTGGTTATCTTACAATCCCGAGATAATCGTCTCCATGCTCCAAATCCATTTTAAAGCCATTTCAAAGGCATTTTGCGCATACATGAAATGAACACATTTTTCTCCAAAACTATAACACATGCAAGCTTGTCCTGTTTGGTGGAGATGATATTTAATAAAATAAGTAGAAATCCACTAAAAGTTTTGTTTGATTATCTTGCAATCCCGAGATAATCGTCTCCATGCTCCAAATCCATTTTAAAGCCATTTTTAA
Organism: Anomaloglossus baeobatrachus; assembly: GCF_048569485.1. Lineage (NCBI taxonomy): Eukaryota > Metazoa > Chordata > Amphibia > Anura > Aromobatidae > Anomaloglossus > Anomaloglossus baeobatrachus. The sequence goes on from NW_027445231.1 coordinate 23,445, forward strand.
GGCATTTCGCGCATACATGAAATGAACACATTTTTCTCCAAAACTATAACATGCAAGCTTGTCCTGTTTGGTGGAGATGATATTTAATAAAATAAGTAGAAATCCACTAAAAGTTTTGTTTGGTTATATTGCCATCCTGAGATAATCGTCTCCATGCTCCAAATCCATTTTAAAGCCATTTCAAAGGCATTTTGCGCATACATGAAATGAACACATTTTTCTCCAAAACTATAACAGATGCAAGCTTGTCCTGTTTGGTGGAGATGATATTTAATAAAATAAGTAGAAATCCACTAAAAGTTTTGTTTGGTTATCTTGCAATCCCGAAATAATCGTCTCCATGCTCCAAATCCATTTTAAAGCCATTTTTAAGGCATTTCGCGCATACATGAAATGAACACATTTTTCTCCAAAACTATAACAGATGCAAGCTTGTCCTGTTTGGTGGAGATGATATTTAATGAAATAAGTAGAAATCCACTAAAAGTTTTGTTTGGTTATCTTACAATCCCGAGATAATCGTCTCCATGCTCCAAATCCATTTTAAAGCCATTTCAAAGGCATTTTGCGCATACATGAAATGAACACATTTTTCTCCAAAACTATAACACATGCAAGCTTGTCCTGTTTGGTGGAGATGATATTTAATAAAATAAGTAGAAATCCACTAAAAGTTTTGTTTGGTTATCTTGCAATCCCGAGATAATCGTCTCCATGCTCCAAATCCATTTTAAAGCCATTTTTAAGGCATTTCGCGCATACATGAAATGAACACATTTTTCTCCAAAACTATAACAGATGCAAGCTTGTCCTGTTTGGTGGAGATGATATTTAATAAAATAAGTAGAAATCCACTAAAAGTTTTGTTTGGTTATCTTGCAATCCCGAGATAATCGTCTCCATGCTCCAAATCCATTTTAAAGCCATTTTTAAGGCATTTCGCGCATACATGAAATGAACACATTTTTCTCCAAAACTATAACAGATGCAAGCTTGTCCTGTTTGGTGGAGATAATATTTAATAAAATAAGTAGAAATCTACTAAAAGTTTCGTTTGTTTATATTGCCATCCTGAGATAATCGTCTCCATGCTCCAAATCCATTTTAAAGCCATTTTTAAGGCATTTCGCGCATACATGAAATGAACACATTTTTCTCCAAAACTATAACAGATGCAAGCTTGTCCTGTTTGGTGGAGATGATATTTAATAAAATAAGTAGAAATCCACTAAAAGTTTTGTTTGGTTATCTTGCAATCCCGAGATAATCGTCTCCATGCTCCAAATCCATTTTAAAGCCATTTTTAAGGCATTTCGCGCATACATGAAATGAACACATTTTTCTCCAAAACTATAACAGATGCAAGCTTGTCCTGTTTGGTGGAGATGATATTTAATAAAATAAGTAGAAATCCACTAAAAGTTTTGTTTGGTTATATTGCCATCCTGAGATAATCGTCTCCATGCTCCAAATCCATTTTAAAGCCATTTCAAAGGCATTTTGCGCATACATGAAATGAACACATTTTTCTCCAAAACTATAACAGATGCAAGCTTGTCCTGTTTGGTGGAGATGATATTTAATAAAATAAGTAGAAATCCACTAAAAGTTTTGTTTGGTTATCTTGCAATCCCGAAATAATCGTCTCCATGCTCCAAATCCATTTTAAAGCCATTTTTAAGGCATTTCGCGCATACATGAAATGAACACATTTTTCTCCAAAACTATAACAGATGCAAGCTTGTCCTGTTTGGTGGAGATGATATTTAATAAAATAAGTAGAAATCCACTAAAAGTTTTGTTTGGTTATCTTACAATCCCGAGATAATCGTCTCCATGCTCCAAATCCATTTTAAAGCCATTTCAAAGGCATTTTGCGCATACATGAAATGAACACATTTTTCTCCAAAACTATAACACATGCAAGCTTGTCCTGTTTGGTGGAGATGATATTTAATAAAATAAGTAGAAATCCACTAAAAGTTTTGTTTGGTTATCTTGCAATCCCGAGATAATCGTCTCCATGCTCCAAATCCATTTTAAAGCCATTTTTAAGGCATTTCGCGCATACATGAAATGAACACATTTTTCTCCAAAACTATAACAGATGCAAGCTTGTCCTGTTTGGTGGAGATGATATTTAATAAAATAAGTAGAAATCCACTAAAAGTTTTGTTTGGTTATCTTGCAATCCCGAGATAATCGTCTCCATGCTCCAAATCCATTTTAAAGCCATTTTTAAGGCATTTCGCGCATACATGAAATGAACACATTTTTCTCCAAAACTATAACAGATGCAAGCTTGTCCTGTTTGGTGGAGATGATATTTAATAAAATAAGTAGAAATCCACTAAACGTTTTGTTTGGTTATCTTGCAATCCCGAGATAATCGTCTCCATGCTCCAAATCCATTTTAAAGCCATTTTTAAGGCATTTCGCGCATACATGAAATGAACACATTTTTCTCCAAAACTATAACAGATGCAAGCTTGTCCTGTTTGGTGGAGATGATATTTAATAAAATAAGTAGAAATCCACTAAAAGTTTTGTTTGGTTATATTGCAATCCCGAGATAATCGTCTCCATGCTCCAAATCCATTTTAAAGCCATTTTTAAGGCATTTCGCGCATACATGAAATGAACACATTTTTCTCCAAAACTATAACAGATGCAAGCTTGTCCTGTTTGGTGGAGATGATATTTAATAAAATAAGTAGAAATCCACTAAAAGTTTTGTTTGGTTATCTTGCAATCCCGAGATAATCGTCTCCATGCTCCAAATCCATTTTAAAGCCATTTTTAAGGCATTTCGCGCATACATGAAATGAACACATTTTTCTCCAAAACTATACCAGATGCAAGCTTGTCCTGTTTGGTGGAGATGATATTTAATAAAATAAGTAGAAATCCACTAAAAGTTTTGTTTGGTTATCTTGCAATCCCGAGATAATCGTCTCCATGCTCCAAATCCATTTTAAAGCCATTTTTAAGGCATTTCGCGCATACATGAAATGAACACATTTTTCTCCAAAACTATAACAGATGCAAGCTTGTCCTGTTTGGTGGAGATGATATTTAATAAAATAAGTAGAAATCCACTAAAAGTTTTGTTTGGTTATCTTGCAATCCCGAGATAATCGTCTCCATGCTCCAAATCCATTTTAAAGCCATTTTTAAGGCATTTCGCGCATACATGAAATGAACACATTTTTCTCCAAAACTATAACAGATGCAAGCTTGTCCTGTTTGGTGGAGATGATATTTAATAAAATAAGTAGAAATCCACTAAACGTTTTGTTTGGTTATCTTGCAATCCCGAGATAATCGTCTCCATGCTCCAAATCCATTTTAAAGCCATTTTTAAGGCATTTCGCGCATACATGAAATGAACACATTTTTCTCCAAAACTATAACAGATGCAAGCTTGTCCTGTTTGGTGGAGATGATATTTAATAAAATAAGTAGAAATCCACTAAAAGTTTTGTTTGGTTATATTGCAATCCCGAGATAATCGTCTCCATGCTCCAAATCCATTTTAAAGCCATTTTTAAGGCATTTCGCGCATACATGAAATGAACACATTTTTCTCCAAAACTATAACAGATGCAAGCTTGTCCTGTTTGGTGGAGATGATATTTAATAAAATAAGTAGAAATCCACTAAAAGTTTTGTTTGGTTATCTTGCAATCCCGAGATAATCGTCTCCATGCTCCAAATCCATTTTAAAGCCATTTTTAAGGCATTTCGCGCATACATGAAATGAACACATTTTTCTCCAAAACTATAACAGATGCAAGCTTGTCCTGTTTGGTGGAGATGATATTTAATAAAATAAGTAGAAATCCACTAAAAGTTTTGTTTGGTTATCTTGCAATCCCGAGATAATCGTCTCCATGCTCCAAATCCATTTTAAAGCCATTTTTAAGGCATTTCGCGCATACATGAAATGAACACATTTTTCTCCAAAACTATAACAGATGCAAGCTTGTCCTGTTTGGTGGAGATGATATTTAATAAAATAAGTAGAAATCCACTAAAAGTTTTGTTTGGTTATCTTGCAATCCCGAGATAATCGTCTCCATGCTCCAAATCCATTTTAAAGCCATTTTTAAGGCATTTCGCGCATACATGAAATGAACACATTTTTCTCCAAAACTATAACAGATGCAAGCTTGTCCTGTTTGGTGGAGATAATATTTAATAAAATAAGTAGAAATCTACTAAAAGTTTCGTTTGTTTATATTGCCATCCTGAGATAATCGTCTCCATGCTCCAAATCCATTTTAAAGCCATTTTTAAGGCATTTCGCGCATACATGAAATGAACACATTTTTCTCCAAAACTATAACAGATGCAAGCTTGTCCTGTTTGGTGGAGATGATATTTAATAAAATAAGTAGAAATCCACTAAAAGTTTTGTTTGGTTATCTTGCAATCCCGAGATAATCGTCTCCATGCTCCAAATCCATTTTAAAGCCATTTTTAAGGCATTTCGCGCATACATGAAATGAACACATTTTTCTCCAAAACTTTAACAGATGCAAGCTTGTCCTGTTTGGTGGAGATGATATTTAATAAAATAAGTAGAAATCCACTAAAAGTTTTGTTTGGTTATCTTGCAATCCCGAGATAATCGTCTCCATGCTCCAAATCCATTTTAAAGCCATTTTTAAGGCATTTCGCGCATACATGAAATGAACACATTTTTCTCCAAAACTATAACAGATGCAAGCTTGTCCTGTTTGGTGGAGATGATATTTAATAAAATAAGTAGAAATCCACTAAAAGTTTTGTTTGGTTATCTTGCAATCCCGAGATAATCGTCTCCATGCTCCAAAACCATTTTAAAGCCATTTTTAAGGCATTTCGAGCATACATGAAATGAACACATTTTTCTCCAAAACTATAACAGATGCAAGCTTGTCCTGTTTGGTGGAGATGATATTTAATAAAATAAGTAGAAATCCACTAAAAGTTTTGTTTGGTTATATTGCAATCCCGAGATAATCGTCTCCATGCTCCAAATCCATTTTAAAGCCATTTTTAAGGCATTTCGCGCATACATGAAATGAACACATTTTTCTCCAAAACTATAACAGATGCAAGCTTGTCCTGTTTGGTGGAGATGATATTTAATAAAATAAGTAGAAATCCACTAAAAGTTTTGTTTGGTTATCTTGCAATCCCGAGATAATCGTCTCCATGCTCCAAATCCATTTTAAAGCCATTTTTAAGGCATTTCGCGCATACATGAAATGAACACATTTTTCTCCAAAACTATAACAGATGCAAGCTTGTCCTGTTTGGTGGAGATGATATTTAATAAAATAAGTAGAAATCCACTAAAAGTTTTGTTTGGTTATCTTGCAATCCCGAGATAATCGTCTCCATGCTCCAAATCCATTTTAAAGCCATTTTTAAGGCATTTCGCGCATACATGAAATGAACACATTTTTCTCCAAAACTATAACAGATGCAAGCTTGTCCTGTTTGGTGGAGATGATATTTAATAAAATAAGTAGAAATCCACTAAAAGTTTTGTTTGGTTATCTTGCAATCCCGAGATAATCGTCTCCATGCTCCAAATCCATTTTAAAGCCATTTTTAAGGCATTTCGCGCATACATGAAATGAACACATTTTTCTCCAAAACTATAACAGATGCAAGCTTGTCCTGTTTGGTGGAGATGATATTTAATAAAATAAGTAGAAATCCACTAAAAGTTTTGTTTGGTTATCTTGCAATCCCGAGATAATCGTCTCCATGCTCCAAATCCATTTTAAAGCCATTTTTAAGGCATTTCGCGCATACATGAAATGAACACATTTTTCTCCAAAACTATAACAGATGCAAGCTTGTCCTGTTTGGTGGAGATGATATTTAATAAAATAAGTAGAAATCCACTAAAAGTTTTGTTTGGTTATCTTGCAATCCCGAGATAATCGTCTCCATGCTCCAAATCCATTTTAAAGCCATTTTTAAGGCATTTCGCGCATACATGAAATGAACACATTTTTCTCCAAAACTATAACAGATGCAAGCTTGTCCTGTTTGGTGGAGATGATATTTAATAAAATAAGTAGAAATCCACTAAACGTTTTGTTTGGTTATCTTGCAATCCCGAGATAATCGTCTCCATGCTCCAAATCCATTTTAAAGCCATTTTTAAGGCATTTCGCGCATACATGAAATGAACACATTTTTCTCCAAAACTATAACAGATGCAAGCTTGTCCTGTTTGGTGGAGATGATATTTAATAAAATAAGTAGAAATCCACTAAAAGTTTTGTTTGGTTATATTGCAATCCCGAGATAATCGTCTCCATGCTCCAAATCCATTTTAAAGCCATTTTTAAGGCATTTCGCGCATACATGAAATGAACACATTTTTCTCCAAAACTATAACAGATGCAAGCTTGTCCTGTTTGGTGGAGATGATATTTAATAAAATAAGTAGAAATCCACTAAAAGTTTTGTTTGGTTATCTTGCAATCCCGAGATAATCGTCTCCATGCTCCAAATCCATTTTAAAGCCATTTTTAAGGCATTTCGCGCATACATGAAATGAACACATTTTTCTCCAAAACTATAACAGATGCAAGCTTGTCCTGTTTGGTGGAGATGATATTTAATAAAATAAGTAGAAATCCACTAAAAGTTTTGTTTGGTTATCTTGCAATCCCGAGATAATCGTCTCCATGCTCCAAATCCATTTTAAAGCCATTTTTAAGGCATTTCGCGCATACATGAAATGAACACATTTTTCTCCAAAACTATAACAGATGCAAGCTTGTCCTGTTTGGTGGAGATGATATTTAATAAAATAAGTAGAAATCCACTAAAAGTTTTGTTTGGTTATCTTGCAATCCCGAGATAATCGTCTCCATGCTCCAAATCCATTTTAAAGCCATTTTTAAGGCATTTCGCGCATACATGAAATGAACACATTTTTCTCCAAAACTATAACAGATGCAAGCTTGTCCTGTTTGGTGGAGATGATATTTAATAAAATAAGTAGAAATCCACTAAAAGTTTTGTTTGGTTATCTTGCAATCCCGAGATAATCGTCTCCATGCTCCAAATCCATTTTAAAGCAATTTTTAAGGCATTTCGCGCATACATGAAATGAACACATTTTTCTCCAAAACTATAACAGATGCAAGCTTGTCCTGTTTGGTGGAGATAATATTTAATAAAATAAGTAGAAATCTACTAAAAGTTTCGTTTGTTTATATTGCCATCCTGAGATATTCGTCTCCATGCTCCAAATCCATTTTAAAGCCATTTCAAAGGCATTTTGCGCATACATGAAATGAACACATTTTTCTCCAAAACTATAACACATGCAAGCTTGTCCTGTTTGGTGGAGATGATATTTAATAAAATAACTAGAAATCCACTAAAAGTTTTGTTTGGTTATCTTGCAATCCCGAGATAATCGTCTCCATGCTCCAAATCCATTTTAAAGCCATTTTTAAGGCATTTCGCGCATACATGAAATGAACACATTTTTCTCCAAAACTATAACAGATGCAAGCTTGTCCTGTTTGGTGGAGATGATATTTAATAAAATAAGTAGAAATCCACTAAAAGTTTTGTTTGGTTATCTTGCAATCCCGAGATAATCGTCTCCATGCTCCAAATCCATTTTAAAGCCATTTTTAAGGCATTTCGCGCATACATGAAATGAACACATTTTTCTCCAAAACTATAACAGATGCAAGCTTGTCCTGTTTGGTGGAGATGATATTTAATAAAATAAGTAGAAATCCACTAAAAGTTTTGTTTGGTTATCTTGCAATCCCGAGATAATCGTCTCCATGCTCCAAATCCATTTTAAAGCCATTTTTAAGGCATTTCGCGCATACATGAAATGAACACATTTTTCTCCAAAACTATAACAGATGCAAGCTTGTCCTGTTTGGTGAAGATGATATTTAATAAAATAAGTAGAAATCCACTAAAAGTTTTGTTTGGTTATATTGCAATCCCGAGATAATCGTCTCCATGCTCCAAATCCATTTTAAAGCCATTTTTAAGGCATTTCGCGCATACATGAAATGAACACATTTTTCTCCAAAACTATAACAGATGCAAGCTTGTCCTGTTTGGTGGAGATGATATTTAATAAAATAAGTAGAAATCCACTAAAAGTTTTGTTTGGTTATCTTGCAATCCCGAGATAATCGTCTCCATGCTCCAAATCCATTTTAAAGCCATTTTTAAGGCATTTCGCGCATACATGAAATGAACACATTTTTCTCCAAAACTATAACAGATGCAAGCTTGTCCTGTTTGGTGGAGATGATATTTAATAAAATAAGTAGAAATCCACTAAAAGTTTTGTTTGGTTATCTTGCAATCCCGAGATAATCGTCTCCATGCTCCAAATCCATTTTAAAGCCATTTTTAAGGCATTTCGCGCATACATGAAATGAACACATTTTTCTCCAAAACTATAACAGATGCAAGCTTGTCCTGTTTGGTGGAGATGATATTTAATAAAATAAGTAGAAATCCACTAAAAGTTTTGTTTGGTTATCTTGCAATCCCGAGATAATCGTCTCCATGCTCCAAATCCATTTTAAAGCCATTTTTAAGGCATTTCGCGCATACATGAAATGAACACATTTTTCTCCAAAACTATAACAGATGCAAGCTTGTCCTGTTTGGTGGAGATGATATTTAATAAAATAAGTAGAAATCCACTAAAAGTTTTGTTTGGTTATCTTGCAATCCCGAGATAATCGTCTCCATGCTCCAAATCCATTTTAAAGCCATTTTTAAGGCATTTCGCGCATACATGAAATGAACACATTTTTCTCCAAAACTATAACAGATGCAAGCTTGTCCTGTTTGGTGGAGATGATATTTAATAAAATAAGTAGAAATCCACTAAAAGTTTTGTTTGGTTATCTTGCAATCCCGAGATAATCGTCTCCATGCTCCAAATCCATTTTAAAGCCATTTTTAAGGCATTTCGCGCATACATGAAATGAACACATTTTTCTCCAAAACTATAACAGATGCAAGCTTGTCCTGTTTGGTGGAGATGATATTTAATAAAATAAGTAGAAATCCACTAAAAGTTTTGTTTGGTTATCTTGCAATCCCGAGATAATCGTCTCCATGCTCCAAATCCATTTTAAAGCCATTTTTAAGGCATTTCGCGCATACATGAAATGAACACATTTTTCTCCAAAACTATAACAGATGCAAGCTTGTCCTGTTTGGTGGAGATGATATTTAATAAAATAAGTAGAAATCCACTAAAAGTTTTGTTTGGTTATCTTGCAATCCCGAGATAATCGTCTCCATGCTCCAAATCCATTTTAAAGCCATTTTTAAGGCATTTCGCGCATACATGAAATGAACACATTTTTCTCCAAAACTATAACAGATGCAAGCTTGTCCTGTTTGGTGGAGATGATATTTAATAAAATAAGTAGAAATCCACTAAAAGTTTTGTTTGGTTATCTTGCAATCCCGAGATAATCGTCTCCATGCTCCAAATCCATTTTAAAGCCATTTTTAAGGCATTTCGCGCATACATGAAATGAACACATTTTTCTCCAAAACTATAACAGATGCAAGCTTGTCCTGTTTGGTGGAGATAATATTTAATAAAATAAGTAGAAATCTACTAAAAGTTTCGTTTGTTTATATTGCCATCCTGAGATAATCGTCTCCATGCTCCAAATCCATTTTAAAGCCATTTTTAAGGCATTTCGCGCATACATGAAATGAACACATTTTTCTCCAAAACTATAACAGATGCAAGCTTGTCCTGTTTGGTGGAGATGATATTTAATAAAATAAGTAGAAATCCACTAAAAGTTTTGTTTGGTTATCTTGCAATCCCGAGATAATCGTCTCCATGCTCCAAATCCATTTTAAAGCCATTTTTAAGGCATTTCGCGCATACATGAAATGAACACATTTTTCTCCAAAACTATAACATGCAAGCTTGTCCTGTTTGGTGGAGATGATATTTAATAAAATAAGTAGAAATCCACTAAAAGTTTTGTTTGGTTATATTGCCATCCTGAGATAATCGTCTCCATGCTCCAAATCCATTTTAAAGCCATTTCAAAGGCATTTTGCGCATACATGAAATGAACACATTTTTCTCCAAAACTATAACAGATGCAAGCTTGTCCTGTTTGGTGGAGATGATATTTAATAAAATAAGTAGAAATCCACTAAAAGTTTTGTTTGGTTATCTTGCAATCCCGAAATAATCGTCTCCATGCTCCAAATCCATTTTAAAGCCATTTTTAAGGCATTTCGCGCATACATGAAATGAACACATTTTTCTCCAAAACTATAACAGATGCAAGCTTGTCCTGTTTGGTGGAGATGATATTTAATAAAATAAGTAGAAATCCACTAAAAGTTTTGTTTGGTTATCTTACAATCCCGAGATAATCGTCTCCATGCTCCAAATCCATTTTAAAGCCATTTCAAAGGCATTTTGCGCATACATGAAATGAACACATTTTTCTCCAAAACTATAACACATGCAAGCTTGTCCTGTTTGGTGGAGATGATATTTAATAAAATAAGTAGAAATCCACTAAAAGTTTTGTTTGGTTATCTTGCAATCCCGAGATAATCGTCTCCATGCTCCAAATCCATTTTAAAGCCATTTTTAAGGCATTTCGCGCATACATGAAATGAACACATTTTTCTCCAAAACTATAACAGATGCAAGCTTGTCCTGTTTGGTGGAGATGATATTTAATAAAATAAGTAGAAATCCACTAAAAGTTTTGTTTGGTTATCTTGCAATCCCGAGATAATCGTCTCCATGCTCCAAATCCATTTTAAAGCCATTTTTAAGGCATTTCGCGCATACATGAAATGAACACATTTTTCTCCAAAACTATAACAGATGCAAGCTTGTCCTGTTTGGTGGAGATGATATTTAATAAAATAAGTAGAAATCCACTAAAAGTTTTGTTTGGTTATCTTGCAATCCCGAGATAATCGTCTCCATGCTCCAAATCCATTTTAAAGCCATTTTTAAGGCATTTCGCGCATACATGAAATGAACACATTTTTCTCCAAAACTATAACAGATGCAAGCTTGTCCTGTTTGGTGGAGATAATATTTAATAAAATAAGTAGAAATCTACTAAAAGTTTCGTTTGTTTATATTGCCATCCTGAGATAATCGTCTCCATGCTCCAAATCCATTTTAAAGCCATTTTTAAGGCATTTCGCGCATACATGAAATGAACACATTTTTCTCCAAAACTATAACAGATGCAAGCTTGTCCTGTTTGGTGGAGATGATATTTAATAAAATAAGTAGAAATCCACTAAAAGTTTTGTTTGGTTATCTTGCAATCCCGAGATAATCGTCTCCATGCTCCAAATCCATTTTAAAGCCATTTTTAAGGCATTTCGCGCATACATGAAATGAACACATTTTTCTCCAAAACTATAACAGATGCAAGCTTGTCCTGTTTGGTGGAGATGATATTTAATAAAATAAGTAGAAATCCACTAAAAGTTTTGTTTGGTTATATTGCCATCCTGAGATAATCGTCTCCATGCTCCAAATCCATTTTAAAGCCATTTCAAAGGCATTTTGCGCATACATGAAATGAACACATTTTTCTCCAAAACTATAACAGATGCAAGCTTGTCCTGTTTGGTGGAGATGATATTTAATAAAATAAGTAGAAATCCACTAAAAGTTTTGTTTGGTTATCTTGCAATCCCGAAATAATCGTCTCCATGCTCCAAATCCATTTTAAAGCCATTTTTAAGGCATTTCGCGCATACATGAAATGAACACATTTTTCTCCAAAACTATAACAGATGCAAGCTTGTCCTGTTTGGTGGAGATGATATTTAATAAAATAAGTAGAAATCCACTAAAAGTTTTGTTTGGTTATCTTACAATCCCGAGATAATCGTCTCCATGCTCCAAATCCATTTTAAAGCCATTTCAAAGGCATTTTGCGCATACATGAAATGAACACATTTTTCTCCAAAACTATAACACATGCAAGCTTGTCCTGTTTGGTGGAGATGATATTTAATAAAATAAGTAGAAATCCACTAAAAGTTTTGTTTGGTTATCTTGCAATCCCGAGATAATCGTCTCCATGCTCCAAATCCATTTTAAAGCCATTTTTAAGGCATTTCGCGCATACATGAAATGAACACATTTTTCTCCAAAACTATAACAGATGCAAGCTTGTCCTGTTTGGTGGAGATGATATTTAATAAAATAAGTAGAAATCCACTAAAAGTTTTGTTTGGTTATCTTGCAATCCCGAGATAATCGTCTCCATGCTCCAAATCCATTTTAAAGCCATTTTTAAGGCATTTCGCGCATACATGAAATGAACACATTTTTCTCCAAAACTATAACAGATGCAAGCTTGTCCTGTTTGGTGGAGATGATATTTAATAAAATAAGTAGAAATCCACTAAACGTTTTGTTTGGTTATCTTGCAATCCCGAGATAATCGTCTCCATGCTCCAAATCCATTTTAAAGCCATTTTTAAGGCATTTCGCGCATACATGAAATGAACACATTTTTCTCCAAAACTATAACAGATGCAAGCTTGTCCTGTTTGGTGGAGATGATATTTAATAAAATAAGTAGAAATCCACTAAAAGTTTTGTTTGGTTATATTGCAATCCCGAGATAATCGTCTCCATGCTCCAAATCCATTTTAAAGCCATTTTTAAGGCATTTCGCGCATACATGAAATGAACACATTTTTCTCCAAAACTATAACAGATGCAAGCTTGTCCTGTTTGATGGAGATGATATTTAATAAAATAAGTAGAAATCCACTAAAAGTTTTGTTTGGTTATCTTGCAATCCCGAGATAATCGTCTCCATGCTCCAAATCCATTTTAAAGCCATTTTTAAGGAATTTCGCGCATACATGAAATGAACACATTTTTCTCCAAAACTATAACAGATGCAAGCTTGTCCTGTTTGGTGGAGATGATATTTAATAAAATAAGTAGAAATCCACTAAAAGTTTTGTTTGGTTATCTTGCAATCCCGAGATAATCGTCTCCATGCTCCAAATCCATTTTAAAGCCATTTTTAAGGCATTTCGCGCATACATGAAATGAACACATTTTTCTCCAAAACTATAACAGATGCAAGCTTGTCCTGTTTGGTGGAGATGATATTTAATAAAATAAGTAGAAATCCACTAAAAGTTTTGTTTGGTTATCTTGCAATCCCGAGATAATCGTCTCCATGCTCCAAATCCATTTTAAAGCCATTTTTAAGGCATTTCGCGCATACATGAAATGAACACATTTTTCTCCAAAACTATAACAGATGCAAGCTTGTCCTGTTTGGTGGAGATAATATTTAATAAAATAAGTAGAAATCTACTAAAAGTTTCGTTTGTTTATATTGCCATCCTGAGATAATCGTCTCCATGCTCCAAATCCATTTTAAAGCCATTTTTAAGGCATTTCGCGCATACATGAAATGAACACATTTTTCTCCAAAACTATAACAGATGCAAGCTTGTCCTGTTTGGTGGAGATGATATTTAATAAAATAAGTAGAAATCCACTAAAAGTTTTGTTTGGTTATCTTGCAATCCCGAGATAATCGTCTCCATGCTCCAAATCCATTTTAAAGCCATTTTTAAGGCATTTCGCGCATACATGAAATGAACACATTTTTCTCCAAAACTATAACAGATGCAAGCTTGTCCTGTTTGGTGGAGATGATATTTAATAAAATAAGTAGAAATCCACTAAAAGTTTTGTTTGGTTATCTTGCAATCCCGAGATAATCGTCTCCATGCTCCAAATCCATTTTAAATCCATTTTTAAGGCATTTCGCGCATACATGAAATGAACACATTTTTCTCCAAAACTTTAACAGATGCAAGCTTGTCCTGTTTGGTGGAGATGATATTTAATAAAATAAGTAGAAATCCACTAAAAGTTTTGTTTGGTTATCTTGCAATCCCGAGATAATCGTCTCCATGCTCCAAATCCATTTTAAAGCCATTTTTAAGGCATTTCGCGCATACATGAAATGAACACATTTTTCTCCAAAACTATAACAGATGCAAGCTTGTCCTGTTTGGTGGAGATGATATTTAATAAAATAAGTAGAAATCCACTAAAAGTTTTGTTTGGTTATCTTGCAATCCCGAGATAATCGTCTCCATGCTCCAAATCCATTTTAAAGCCATTTTTAAGGCATTTCGCGCATACATGAAATGAACACATTTTTCTCCAAAACTATAACAGATGCAAGCTTGTCCTGTTTGGTGGAGATGATATTTAATAAAATAAGTAGAAATCCACTAAAAGTTTTGTTTGGTTATCTTGCAATCCCGAGATAATCGTCTCCATGCTCCAAATCCATTTTAAAGCCATTTTTAAGGCATTTCGCGCATACATGAAATGAACACATTTTTCTCCAAAACTATAACAGATGCAAGCTTGTCCTGTTTGGTGGAGATGATATTTAATAAAATAAGTAGAAATCCACTAAAAGTTTTGTTTGGTTATCTTGCAATCCCGAGATAATCGTCTCCATGCTCCAAATCCATTTTAAAGCCATTTTTAAGGCATTTCGCGCATACATGAAATGAACACATTTTTCTCCAAAACTATAACAGATGCAAGCTTGTCCTGTTTGGTGGAGATGATATTTAATAAAATAAGTAGAAATCCACTAAAAGTTTTGTTTGGTTATCTTGCAATCCCGAGATAATCGTCTCCATGCTCCAAATCCATTTTAAAGCCATTTTTAAGGCATTTCGCGCATACATGAAATGAACACATTTTTCTCCAAAACTATAACAGATGCAAGCTTGTCCTGTTTGGTGGAGATGATATTTAATAAAATAAGTAGAAATCCACTAAAAGTTTTGTTTGGTTATCTTGCAATCCCGAGATAATCGTCTCCATGCTCCAAATCCATTTTAAAGCCATTTTTAAGGCATTTCGCGCATACATGAAATGAACACATTTTTCTCCAAAACTATAACAGATGCAAGCTTGTCCTGTTTGGTGGAGATAATATTTAATAAAATAAGTAGAAATCTACTAAAAGTTTCGTTTGTTTATATTGCCATCCTGAGATAATCGTCTCCATGCTCCAAATCCATTTTAAAGCCATTTTTAAGGCATTTCGCGCATACATGAAATGAACACATTTTTCTCCAAAACTATAACAGATGCAAGCTTGTCCTGTTTGGTGGAGATGATATTTAATAAAATAAGTAGAAATCCACTAAAAGTTTTGTTTGGTTATCTTGCAATCCCGAGATAATCATCTCCATGCTCCAAATCCATTTTAAAGCCATTTTTAAGGCATTTCGCGCATACATGAAATGAACACATTTTTCTCCAAAACTATAACAGATGCAAGCTTGTCCTGTTTGGTGGAGATGATATTTAATAAAATAAGTAGAAATCCACTAAAAGTTTTGTTTGGTTATCTTGCAATCCCGAGATAATCGTCTCCATGCTCCAAATCCATTTTAAAGCCATTTTTAAGGCATTTCGCGCATACATGAAATGAACACATTTTTCTCCAAAACTTTAACAGATGCAAGCTTGTCCTGTTTGGTGGAGATGATATTTAATAAAATAAGTAGAAATCCACTAAAAGTTTTGTTTGGTTATCTTGCAATCCCGAGATAATCGTCTCCATGCTCCAAATCCATTTTAAAGCCATTTTTAAGGCATTTCGCGCATACATGAAATGAACACATTTTTCTCCAAAACTATAACAGATGCAAGCTTGTCCTGTTTGGTGGAGATGATATTTAATAAAATAAGTAGAAATCCACTAAAAGTTTTGTTTGGTTATCTTGCAATCCCGAGATAATCGTCTCCATGCTCCAAATCCATTTTAAAGCCATGTTTAAGGCATTTCGCGCATACATGAAATGAACACATTTTTCTCCAAAACTATAACAGATGCAAGCTTGTCCTGTTTGGTGGAGATGATATTTAATAAAATAAGTAGAAATCCACTAAAAGTTTTGTTTGGTTATCTTGCAATCCCGAGATAATCGTCTCCATGCTCCAAATCCATTTTAAAGCCATTTTTAAGGCATTTTGCGCATACATGAAATGAACACATTTTTCTCCAAAACTATAACACATGCAAGCTTGTCCTGTTTGGTGGAGATGATATTTAATAAAATAAGTAGAAATCCACTAAAAGTTTTGTTTGGTTATCTTGCAATCCCGAGATAATCGTCTCCATGCTCCAAATCCATTTTAAAGCCATTTTTAAGGCATTTCGCGCATACATGAAATGAACACATTTTTCTCCAAAACTATAACAGATGCAAGCTTGTCCTGTTTGGTGGAGATGATATTTAATAAAATAAGTAGAAATCCACTAAAAGTTTTATTTGGTTATCTTGCAATCCCGAGATAATCGTCTCCATGCTCCAAATCCATTTTAAAGCATTTTTTAAGGCATTTCGCGCATACATGAAATGAACACATTTTTCTCCAAAACTATAACAGATGCAAGCTTGTCCTGTTTGGTGGAGAGGATATTTAATAAAATAAGTAGAAATCCACTAAAAGTTTTGTTTGGTTATCTTGCAATCCCGAGATAATAGCCTCCATGCTCCAAATCCATTTTAAAGCCATTTTTAAGGCATTTCGCGCATACATGAAATGAACACATTTTTCTCCAAAACTATAACAGATGCAAGCTTGTCCTGTTTGGTGGAGATAATATTTAATAAAATAAGTAGAAATCTACTAAAAGTTTCGTTTGTTTATATTGCCATCCTGAGATATTCGTCTCCATGCTCCAAATCCATTTTAAAGCCATTTCAAAGGCATTTTGCGCATACATGAAATGAACACATTTTTCTCCAAAACTATAACACATGCAAGCTTGTCCTGTTTGGTGGAGATGATATTTAATAAAATAACTAGAAATCCACTAAAAGTTTTGTTTGGTTATCTTGCAATCCCGAGATAATCGTCTCCATGCTCCAAATCCATTTTAAAGCCATTTTTAAGGCATTTCGCGCATACATGAAATGAACACATTTTTCTCCAAAACTATAACAGATGCAAGCTTGTCCTGTTTGGTGGAGATGATATTTAATAAAATAAGTAGAAATCCACTAAAAGTTTTGTTTGGTTATCTTGCAATCCCGAGATAATCGTCTCCATGCTCCAAATCCATTTTAAAGCCATTTTTAAGGCATTTCGCGCATACATGAAATGAACACATTTTTCTCCAAAACTATAACAGATGCAAGCTTGTCCTGTTTGGTGGAGATGATATTTAATAAAATAAGTAGAAATCCACTAAAAGTTTTGTTTGGTTATCTTGCAATCCCGAGATAATCGTCTCCATGCTCCAAATCCATTTTAAAGCCATTTTTAAGGCATTTCGCGCATACATGAAATGAACACATTTTTCTCCAAAACTATAACAGATGCAAGCTTGTCCTGTTTGGTGAAGATGATATTTAATAAAATAAGTAGAAATCCACTAAAAGTTTTGTTTGGTTATATTGCAATCCCGAGATAATCGTCTCCATGCTCCAAATCCATTTTAAAGCCATTTTTAAGGCATTTCGCGCATACATGAAATGAACACATTTTTCTCCAAAACTATAACAGATGCAAGCTTGTCCTGTTTGGTGGAGATGATATTTAATAAAATAAGTAGAAATCCACTAAAAGTTTTGTTTGGTTATCTTGCAATCCCGAGATAATCGTCTCCATGCTCCAAATCCATTTTAAAGCCATTTTTAAGGCATTTCGCGCATACATGAAATGAACACATTTTTCTCCAAAACTATAACAGATGCAAGCTTGTCCTGTTTGGTGGAGATGATATTTAATAAAATAAGTAGAAATCCACTAAAAGTTTTGTTTGGTTATCTTGCAATCCCGAGATAATCGTCTCCATGCTCCAAATCCATTTTAAAGCCATTTTTAAGGCATTTCGCGCATACATGAAATGAACACATTTTTCTCCAAAACTATAACAGATGCAAGCTTGTCCTGTTTGGTGGAGATGATATTTAATAAAATAAGTAGAAATCCACTAAAAGTTTTGTTTGGTTATCTTGCAATCCCGAGATAATCGTCTCCATGCTCCAAATCCATTTTAAAGCCATTTTTAAGGCATTTCGCGCATACATGAAATGAACACATTTTTCTCCAAAACTATAACAGATGCAAGCTTGTCCTGTTTGGTGGAGATGATATTTAATAAAATAAGTAGAAATCCACTAAAAGTTTTGTTTGGTTATCTTGCAATCCCGAGATAATCGTCTCCATGCTCCAAATCCATTTTAAAGCCATTTTTAAGGCATTTCGCGCATACATGAAATGAACACATTTTTCTCCAAAACTATAACAGATGCAAGCTTGTCCTGTTTGGTGGAGATGATATTTAATAAAATAAGTAGAAATCCACTAAAAGTTTTGTTTGGTTATCTTGCAATCCCGAGATAATCGTCTCCATGCTCCAAATCCATTTTAAAGCCATTTTTAAGGCATTTCGCGCATACATGAAATGAACACATTTTTCTCCAAAACTATAACAGATGCAAGCTTGTCCTGTTTGGTGGAGATGATATTTAATAAAATAAGTAGAAATCCACTAAAAGTTTTGTTTGGTTATCTTGCAATCCCGAGATAATCGTCTCCATGCTCCAAATCCATTTTAAAGCCATTTTTAAGGCATTTCGCGCATACATGAAATGAACACATTTTTCTCCAAAACTATAACAGATGCAAGCTTGTCCTGTTTGGTGGAGATGATATTTAATAAAATAAGTAGAAATCCACTAAAAGTTTTGTTTGGTTATCTTGCAATCCCGAGATAATCGTCTCCATGCTCCAAATCCATTTTAAAGCCATTTTTAAGGCATTTCGCGCATACATGAAATGAACACATTTTTCTCCAAAACTATAACAGATGCAAGCTTGTCCTGTTTGGTGGAGATGATATTTAATAAAATAAGTAGAAATCCACTAAAAGTTTTGTTTGGTTATCTTGCAATCCCGAGATAATCGTCTCCATGCTCCAAATCCATTTTAAAGCCATTTTTAAGGCATTTCGCGCATACATGAAATGAACACATTTTTCTCCAAAACTATAACAGATGCAAGCTTGTCCTGTTTGGTGGAGATAATATTTAATAAAATAAGTAGAAATCTACTAAAAGTTTCGTTTGTTTATATTGCCATCCTGAGATAATCGTCTCCATGCTCCAAATCCATTTTAAAGCCATTTTTAAGGCATTTCGCGCATACATGAAATGAACACATTTTTCTCCAAAACTATAACAGATGCAAGCTTGTCCTGTTTGGTGGAGATGATATTTAATAAAATAAGTAGAAATCCACTAAAAGTTTTGTTTGGTTATCTTGCAATCCCGAGATAATCGTCTCCATGCTCCAAATCCATTTTAAAGCCATTTTTAAGGCATTTCGCGCATACATGAAATGAACACATTTTTCTCCAAAACTATAACATGCAAGCTTGTCCTGTTTGGTGGAGATGATATTTAATAAAATAAGTAGAAATCCACTAAAAGTTTTGTTTGGTTATATTGCCATCCTGAGATAATCGTCTCCATGCTCCAAATCCATTTTAAAGCCATTTCAAAGGCATTTTGCGCATACATGAAATGAACACATTTTTCTCCAAAACTATAACAGATGCAAGCTTGTCCTGTTTGGTGGAGATGATATTTAATAAAATAAGTAGAAATCCACTAAAAGTTTTGTTTGGTTATCTTGCAATCCCGAAATAATCGTCTCCATGCTCCAAATCCATTTTAAAGCCATTTTTAAGGCATTTCGCGCATACATGAAATGAACACATTTTTCTCCAAAACTATAACAGATGCAAGCTTGTCCTGTTTGGTGGAGATGATATTTAATAAAATAAGTAGAAATCCACTAAAAGTTTTGTTTGGTTATCTTACAATCCCGAGATAATCGTCTCCATGCTCCAAATCCATTTTAAAGCCATTTCAAAGGCATTTTGCGCATACATGAAATGAACACATTTTTCTCCAAAACTATAACACATGCAAGCTTGTCCTGTTTGGTGGAGATGATATTTAATAAAATAAGTAGAAATCCACTAAAAGTTTTGTTTGGTTATCTTGCAATCCCGAGATAATCGTCTCCATGCTCCAAATCCATTTTAAAGCCATTTTTAAGGCATTTCGCGCATACATGAAATGAACACATTTTTCTCCAAAACTATAACAGATGCAAGCTTGTCCTGTTTGGTGGAGATGATATTTAATAAAATAAGTAGAAATCCACTAAAAGTTTTGTTTGGTTATCTTGCAATCCCGAGATAATCGTCTCCATGCTCCAAATCCATTTTAAAGCCATTTTTAAGGCATTTCGCGCATACATGAAATGAACACATTTTTCTCCAAAACTATAACAGATGCAAGCTTGTCCTGTTTGGTGGAGATGATATTTAATAAAATAAGTAGAAATCCACTAAAAGTTTTGTTTGGTTATCTTGCAATCCCGAGATAATCGTCTCCATGCTCCAAATCCATTTTAAAGCCATTTTTAAGGCATTTCGCGCATACATGAAATGAACACATTTTTCTCCAAAACTATAACAGATGCAAGCTTGTCCTGTTTGGTGGAGATAATATTTAATAAAATAAGTAGAAATCTACTAAAAGTTTCGTTTGTTTATATTGCCATCCTGAGATAATCGTCTCCATGCTCCAAATCCATTTTAAAGCCATTTTTAAGGCATTTCGCGCATACATGAAATGAACACATTTTTCTCCAAAACTATAACAGATGCAAGCTTGTCCTGTTTGGTGGAGATGATATTTAATAAAATAAGTAGAAATCCACTAAAAGTTTTGTTTGGTTATCTTGCAATCCCGAGATAATCGTCTCCATGCTCCAAATCCATTTTAAAGCCATTTTTAAGGCATTTCGCGCATACATGAAATGAACACATTTTTCTCCAAAACTATAACAGATGCAAGCTTGTCCTGTTTGGTGGAGATGATATTTAATAAAATAAGTAGAAATCCACTAAAAGTTTTGTTTGGTTATATTGCCATCCTGAGATAATCGTCTCCATGCTCCAAATCCATTTTAAAGCCATTTCAAAGGCATTTTGCGCATACATGAAATGAACACATTTTTCTCCAAAACTATAACAGATGCAAGCTTGTCCTGTTTGGTGGAGATGATATTTAATAAAATAAGTAGAAATCCACTAAAAGTTTTGTTTGGTTATCTTGCAATCCCGAAATAATCGTCTCCATGCTCCAAATCCATTTTAAAGCCATTTTTAAGGCATTTCGCGCATACATGAAATGAACACATTTTTCTCCAAAACTATAACAGATGCAAGCTTGTCCTGTTTGGTGGAGATGATATTTAATAAAATAAGTAGAAATCCACTAAAAGTTTTGTTTGGTTATCTTACAATCCCGAGATAATCGTCTCCATGCTCCAAATCCATTTTAAAGCCATTTCAAAGGCATTTTGCGCATACATGAAATGAACACATTTTTCTCCAAAACTATAACACATGCAAGCTTGTCCTGTTTGGTGGAGATGATATTTAATAAAATAAGTAGAAATCCACTAAAAGTTTTGTTTGGTTATCTTGCAATCCCGAGATAATCGTCTCCATGCTCCAAATCCATTTTAAAGCCATTTTTAAGGCATTTCGCGCATACATGAAATGAACACATTTTTCTCCAAAACTATAACAGATGCAAGCTTGTCCTGTTTGGTGGAGATGATATTTAATAAAATAAGTAGAAATCCACTAAAAGTTTTGTTTGGTTATCTTGCAATCCCGAGATAATCGTCTCCATGCTCCAAATCCATTTTAAAGCCATTTTTAAGGCATTTCGCGCATACATGAAATGAACACATTTTTCTCCAAAACTATAACAGATGCAAGCTTGTCCTGTTTGGTGGAGATGATATTTAATAAAATAAGTAGAAATCCACTAAACGTTTTGTTTGGTTATCTTGCAATCCCGAGATAATCGTCTCCATGCTCCAAATCCATTTTAAAGCCATTTTTAAGGCATTTCGCGCATACATGAAATGAACACATTTTTCTCCAAAACTATAACAGATGCAAGCTTGTCCTGTTTGGTGGAGATGATATTTAATAAAATAAGTAGAAATCCACTAAAAGTTTTGTTTGGTTATATTGCAATCCCGAGATAATCGTCTCCATGCTCCAAATCCATTTTAAAGCCATTTTTAAGGCATTTCGCGCATACATGAAATGAACACATTTTTCTCCAAAACTATAACAGATGCAAGCTTGTCCTGTTTGGTGGAGATGATATTTAATAAAATAAGTAGAAATCCACTAAAAGTTTTGTTTGGTTATCTTGCAATCCCGAGATAATCGTCTCCATGCTCCAAATCCATTTTAAAGCCATTTTTAAGGAATTTCGCGCATACATGAAATGAACACATTTTTCTCCAAAACTATAACAGATGCAAGCTTGTCCTGTTTGGTGGAGATGATATTTAATAAAATAAGTAGAAATCCACTAAAAGTTTTGTTTGGTTATCTTGCAATCCCGAGATAATCGTCTCCATGCTCCAAATCCATTTTAAAGCCATTTTTAAGGCATTTCGCGCATACATGAAATGAACACATTTTTCTCCAAAACTATAACAGATGCAAGCTTGTCCTGTTTGGTGGAGATGATATTTAATAAAATAAGTAGAAATCCACTAAAAGTTTTGTTTGGTTATCTTGCAATCCCGAGATAATCGTCTCCATGCTCCAAATCCATTTTAAAGCCATTTTTAAGGCATTTCGCGCATACATGAAATGAACACATTTTTCTCCAAAACTATAACAGATGCAAGCTTGTCCTGTTTGGTGGAGATAATATTTAATAAAATAAGTAGAAATCTACTAAAAGTTTCGTTTGTTTATATTGCCATCCTGAGATAATCGTCTCCATGCTCCAAATCCATTTTAAAGCCATTTTTAAGGCATTTCGCGCATACATGAAATGAACACATTTTTCTCCAAAACTATAACAGATGCAAGCTTGTCCTGTTTGGTGGAGATGATATTTAATAAAATAAGTAGAAATCCACTAAAAGTTTTGTTTGGTTATCTTGCAATCCCGAGATAATCGTCTCCATGCTCCAAATCCATTTTAAAGCCATTTTTAAGGCATTTCGCGCATACATGAAATGAACACATTTTTCTCCAAAACTATAACAGATGCAAGCTTGTCCTGTTTGGTGGAGATGATATTTAATAAAATAAGTAGAAATCCACTAAAAGTTTTGTTTGGTTATCTTGCAATCCCGAGATAATCGTCTCCATGCTCCAAATCCATTTTAAATCCATTTTTAAGGCATTTCGCGCATACATGAAATGAACACATTTTTCTCCAAAACTTTAACAGATGCAAGCTTGTCCTGTTTGGTGGAGATGATATTTAATAAAATAAGTAGAAATCCACTAAAAGTTTTGTTTGGTTATCTTGCAATCCCGAGATAATCGTCTCCATGCTCCAAATCCATTTTAAAGCCATTTTTAAGGCATTTCGCGCATACATGAAATGAACACATTTTTCTCCAAAACTATAACAGATGCAAGCTTGTCCTGTTTGGTGGAGATGATATTTAATAAAATAAGTAGAAATCCACTAAAAGTTTTGTTTGGTTATCTTGCAATCCCGAGATAATCGTCTCCATGCTCCAAATCCATTTTAAAGCCATTTTTAAGGCATTTCGCGCATACATGAAATGAACACATTTTTCTCCAAAACTATAACAGATGCAAGCTTGTCCTGTTTGGTGGAGATGATATTTAATAAAATAAGTAGAAATCCACTAAAAGTTTTGTTTGGTTATCTTGCAATCCCGAGATAATCGTCTCCATGCTCCAAATCCATTTTAAAGCCATTTTTAAGGCATTTCGCGCATACATGAAATGAACACATTTTTCTCCAAAACTATAACAGATGCAAGCTTGTCCTGTTTGGTGGAGATGATATTTAATAAAATAAGTAGAAATCCACTAAAAGTTTTGTTTGGTTATCTTGCAATCCCGAGATAATCGTCTCCATGCTCCAAATCCATTTTAAAGCCATTTTTAAGGCATTTCGCGCATACATGAAATGAACACATTTTTCTCCAAAACTATAACAGATGCAAGCTTGTCCTGTTTGGTGGAGATGATATTTAATAAAATAAGTAGAAATCCACTAAAAGTTTTGTTTGGTTATCTTGCAATCCCGAGATAATCGTCTCCATGCTCCAAATCCATTTTAAAGCCATTTTTAAGGCATTTCGCGCATACATGAAATGAACACATTTTTCTCCAAAACTATAACAGATGCAAGCTTGTCCTGTTTGGTGGAGATGATATTTAATAAAATAAGTAGAAATCCACTAAAAGTTTTGTTTGGTTATCTTGCAATCCCGAGATAATCGTCTCCATGCTCCAAATCCATTTTAAAGCCATTTTTAAGGCATTTCGCGCATACATGAAATGAACACATTTTTCTCCAAAACTATAACAGATGCAAGCTTGTCCTGTTTGGTGGAGATAATATTTAATAAAATAAGTAGAAATCTACTAAAAGTTTCGTTTGTTTATATTGCCATCCTGAGATAATCGTCTCCATGCTCCAAATCCATTTTAAAGCCATTTTTAAGGCATTTCGCGCATACATGAAATGAACACATTTTTCTCCAAAACTATAACAGATGCAAGCTTGTCCTGTTTGGTGGAGATGATATTTAATAAAATAAGTAGAAATCCACTAAAAGTTTTGTTTGGTTATCTTGCAATCCCGAGATAATCATCTCCATGCTCCAAATCCATTTTAAAGCCATTTTTAAGGCATTTCGCGCATACATGAAATGAACACATTTTTCTCCAAAACTATAACAGATGCAAGCTTGTCCTGTTTGGTGGAGATGATATTTAATAAAATAAGTAGAAATCCACTAAAAGTTTTGTTTGGTTATCTTGCAATCCCGAGATAATCGTCTCCATGCTCCAAATCCATTTTAAAGCCATTTTTAAGGCATTTCGCGCATACATGAAATGAACACATTTTTCTCCAAAACTTTAACAGATGCAAGCTTGTCCTGTTTGGTGGAGATGATATTTAATAAAATAAGTAGAAATCCACTAAAAGTTTTGTTTGGTTATCTTGCAATCCCGAGATAATCGTCTCCATGCTCCAAATCCATTTTAAAGCCATTTTTAAGGCATTTCGCGCATACATGAAATGAACACATTTTTCTCCAAAACTATAACAGATGCAAGCTTGTCCTGTTTGGTGGAGATGATATTTAATAAAATAAGTAGAAATCCACTAAAAGTTTTGTTTGGTTATCTTGCAATCCCGAGATAATCGTCTCCATGCTCCAAATCCATTTTAAAGCCATGTTTAAGGCATTTCGCGCATACATGAAATGAACACATTTTTCTCCAAAACTATAACAGATGCAAGCTTGTCCTGTTTGGTGGAGATGATATTTAATAAAATAAGTAGAAATCCACTAAAAGTTTTGTTTGGTTATCTTGCAATCCCGAGATAATCGTCTCCATGCTCCAAATCCATTTTAAAGCCATTTTTAAGGCATTTTGCGCATACATGAAATGAACACATTTTTCTCCAAAACTATAACACATGCAAGCTTGTCCTGTTTGGTGGAGATGATATTTAATAAAATAAGTAGAAATCCACTAAAAGTTTTGTTTGGTTATCTTGCAATCCCGAGATAATCGTCTCCATGCTCCAAATCCATTTTAAAGCCATTTTTAAGGCATTTCGCGCATACATGAAATGAACACATTTTTCTCCAAAACTATAACAGATGCAAGCTTGTCCTGTTTGGTGGAGATGATATTTAATAAAATAAGTAGAAATCCACTAAAAGTTTTATTTGGTTATCTTGCAATCCCGAGATAATCGTCTCCATGCTCCAAATCCATTTTAAAGCATTTTTTAAGGCATTTCGCGCATACATGAAATGAACACATTTTTCTCCAAAACTATAACAGATGCAAGCTTGTCCTGTTTGGTGGAGAGGATATTTAATAAAATAAGTAGAAATCCACTAAAAGTTTTGTTTGGTTATCTTGCAATCCCGAGATAATAGCCTCCATGCTCCAAATCCATTTTAAAGCCATTTTTAAGGCATTTCGCGCATACATGAAATGAACACATTTTTCTCCAAAACTATAACAGATGCAAGCTTGTCCTGTTTGGTGGAGATGATATTTAATAAAATAAGTAGAAATCCACTAAAAGTTTTGTTTGGTTATATTGCAATCCCGAGATAATCGTCTCCATGCTCCAAATCCATTTTAAAGCCATTTTTAAGGCATTTCGCGCATACATGAAATGAACACATTTTTCTCCAAAACTATAACAGATGCAAGCTTGTCCTGTTTGGTGGAGATGATATTTAATAAAATAAGTAGAAATCCACTAAAAGTTTTGTTTGGTTATCTTGCAATCCCGAGATAATCGTCTCCATGCTCCAAATCCATTTTAAAGCCATTTTTAAGGCATTTTGCGCATACATGAAATGAACACATTTTTCTCCAAAACTATAACAGATGCAAGCTTGTCCTGTTTGGTGGAGATGATATTTAATAAAATAAGTAGAAATCCACTAAAAGTTTTGTTTGGTTATCTTGCAATCCCGAGATAATCGTCTCCATGCTCCAAATCCATTTTAAAGCCATTTTTAAGGCATTTCGCGCATACATGAAATGAACACATTTTTCTCCAAAACTTTAACAGATGCAAGCTTGTCCTGTTTGGTGGAGATGATATTTAATAAAATAAGTAGAAATCCACTAAAAGTTTTGTTTGGTTATCTTACAATCCCGAGATAATCGTCTCCATGCTCCAAATCCATTTTAAAGCCATTTTTAAGGCATTTCGCTCATACATGAAATGAACACATTTTTCTCCAAAACTATAACAGATGCAAGCTTGTCCTGTTTGGTGGAGATGATATTTAATAAAATAAGTAGAAATCCACTAAAAGTTTTGTTTGGTTATCTTGCAATCCCGAGATAATCGTCTCCATGCTCCAAATCCATTTTAAAGCCATTTTTAAGGCATTTCGCGCATACATGAAATGAACACATTTTTCTCCAAAACTATAACAGATGCAAGCTTGTCCTGTTTGGTGGAGATAATATTTAATAAAATAAGTAGAAATCTACTAAAAGTTTCGTTTGTTTATATTGCCATCCTGAGATAATCGTCTCCATGCTCCAAATCCATTTTAAAGCCATTTTTAAGGCATTTTGCGCATACATGAAATGAACACATTTTTCTCCAAAACTATAACAGATGCAAGCTTGTCCTGTTTGGTGGAGATGATATTTAATAAAATAAGTAGAAATCCACTAAAAGTTTTGTTTGGTTATCTTGCAATCCCGAGATAATCATCTCCATGTTCCAAATCCATTTTAAAGCCATTTTTAAGGCATTTCGCGCATACATGAAATGAACACATTTTTCTCCAAAACTATAACAGATGCAAGCTTGTCCTGTTTGGTGGAGATGATATTTAATAAAATAAGTAGAAATCCACTAAAAGTTTTGTTTGGTTATCTTGCAATCCCGAGATAATCGTCTCCATGCTCCAAATCCATTTTAAAGCCATTTTTAAGGCATTTCGCGCATACATGAAATGAACACATTTTTCTCCAAAACTATAACAGATGCAAGCTTGTCCTGTTTGGTGGACATGATATTTAATAAAATAAGTAGAAATCCACTAAAACTTTTGTTTGGTTATCTTGCAATCCCGAGATAATCGTCTCCATGCTCCAAATCCATTTTAAAGCCATTTTTAAGGCATTTCGCGCATACATGAAATGAACACATGTTTCTCCAAAACTATAACAGATGCAAGCTTGTCCTGTTTGGTGGAGATGATATTTAATAAAATAAGTAGAAATCCACTAAAAGTTTTGTTTGGTTATATTGCAATCCCGAGATAATCGTCTCCATGCTCCAAATCCATTTTAAAGCCATTTTTAAGGCATTTCGCGCATACATGAAATGAACACATTTTTCTCCAAAACTATAACAGATGCAAGCTTGTCCTGTTTGGTGGAGATGATATTTAATAAAATAAGTAGAAATCCACTAAAAGTTTTGTTTGGTTATCTTGCAATCCCGAGATAATCGTCTCCATGCTCCAAATCCATTTTAAAGCCATTTTTAAGGCATTTCGCGCATACATGAAATGAACACATTTTTCTCCAAAACTATAACAGATGCAAGCTTGTCCTGTTTGGAGGAGATGATATTTAATAAAATAAGTAGAAATCCACTAAAAGTTTTGTTTGGTTATCTTGCAATCCCGAGATAATCGTCTCCATGCTCCAAATCCATTTTAAAGCCATTTTTAAGGCATTTCGCGCATACATGAAATGAACACATTTTTCTCCAAAACTATAACAGATGCAAGCTTGTCCTGTTTGGTGGAGATGATATTTAATAAAATAAGTAGAAATCCACTAAAAGTTTTGTTTGGTTATCTTGCAATCCCGAGATAATCGTCTCCATGCTCCAAATCCATTTTAAAGCCATTTTTAAGGCATTTCGCGCATACATGAAATGAACACATTTTTCTCCAAAACTATAACAGATGCAAGCTTGTCCTGTTTGGTGATGATATTTAATAAAATAAGTAGAAATCCACTAAAAGTTTTGTTTGGTTATCTTGCAATCCCGAGATAATCGTCTCCATGCTCCAAATCCATTTTAAAGCCATTTCAAAGGCATTTTGCGCATACATGAAATGAACACATTTTTCTCCAAAACTATAACAGATGCAAGCTTGTCCTGTTTGGTGGAGATGATATTTAATAAAATAAGTAGAAATCCACTAAAAGTTTTGTTTGGTTATCTTGCAATCCCGAGATAATCATCTCCATGTTCCAAATCCATTTTAAAGCCATTTTTAAGGCATTTCGCGCATACATGAAATGAACACATTTTTCTCCAAAACTATAACAGATGCAAGCTTGTCCTGTTTGGTGGAGATGATATTTAATAAAATAAGTAGAAATCCACTAAAAGTTTTGTTTGGTTATCTTGCAATCCCGAGATAATCGTCTCCATGCTCCAAATCCATTTTAAAGCCATTTTTAAGGCATTTCGCGCATACATGAAATGAACACATTTTTCTCCAAAACTATAACAGATGCAAGCTTGTCCTGTTTGGTGGACATGATATTTAATAAAATAAGTAGAAATCCACTAAAACTTTTGTTTGGTTATCTTGCAATCCCGAGATAATCGTCTCCATGCTCCAAATCCATTTTAAAGCCATTTTTAAGGCATTTCGCGCATACATGAAATGAACACATTTTTCTCCAAAACTATAACAGATGCAAGCTTGTCCTGTTTGGTGGAGATGATATTTAATAAAATAAGTAGAAATCCACTAAAAGTTTTGTTTGGTTATCTTGCAATCCCGAGATAATCGTCTCCATGCTCCAAATCCATTTTAAAGCCATTTTTAAGGCATTTCGCGCATACATGAAATGAACACATTTTTCTCCAAAACTATAATAGATGCAAGCTTGTCCTGTTTGGAGGAGATGATATTTAATAAAATAAGTAGAAATCCACTAAAAGTTTTGTTTGGTTATCTTGCAATCCCGAGATAATCGTCTCCATGCTCCAAATCCATTTTAAAGCCATTTTTAAGGCATTTCGCGCATACATGAAATGAACACATTTTTCTCCAAAACTATAACAGATGCAAGCTTGTCCTGTTTGGTGGAGATGATATTTAATAAAATAAGTAGAAATCCACTAAAAGTTTTGTTTGGTTATCTTGCAATCCCGAGATAATCGTCTCCATGCTCCAAATCCATTTTAAAGCCATTTTTAAGGCATTTCGCGCATACATGAAATGAACACATTTTTCTCCAAAACTATAACAGATGCAAGCTTGTCCTGTTTGGTGATGATATTTAATAAAATAAGTAGAAATCCACTAAAAGTTTTGTTTGGTTATCTTGCAATCCCGAGATAATCGTCTCCATGCTCCAAATCCATTTTAAAGCCATTTCAAAGGCATTTTGCGCATACATGAAATTAACACATTTTTCTCCAAAACTATAACACATGCAAGCTTGTCCTGTTTGGTGGAGATGATATTTAATAAAATAAGTAGAAATCCACTAAAAGTTTTGTTTGGTTATCTTGCAATCCCGAGATAATCGTCTCCATGCTCCAAATCCATTTTAAAGCCATTTTTAAGGCATTTCGCGCATACATGAAATGAACACATTTTTCTCCAAAACTATAACAGATGCAAGCTTGTCCTGTTTGGTGGAGATGATATTTAATAAAATAAGTAGAAATCCACTAAAAGTTTTGTTTGGTTATCTTGCAATCCCGAGATAATCGTCTCCATGCTCCAAATCCATTTTAAAGCCATTTTTAAGGCATTTCGCGCATACATGAAATGAACACATTTTTCTCCAAAACTATAACAGATGCAAGCTTGTCCTGTTTGGTGGAGATGATATTTAATAAAATAAGTATAAATCCACTAAACGTTTTGTTTGGTTATCTTGCAATCCCGAGATAATCGTCTCCATGCTCCAAATCCATTTTAAAGCCATTTTTAAGGCATTTCGCGCATACATGAAATGAACACATTTTTCTCCAAAACTATAACAGATGCAAGCTTGTCCTGTTTGGTGGAGATGATATTTAATAAAATAAGTAGAAATCCACTAAAAGTTTTGTTTGGTTATCTTGCAATCCCGAGATAATCGTCTCCATGCTCCAAATCCATTTTAAAGCCATTTTTAAGGCATTTCGCGCATACATGAAATGAACACATTTTTCTCCAAAACTATAACAGATGCAAGCTTGTCCTGTTTGGTGGAGATGATATTTAATAAAATAAGTAGAAATCCACTAAAAGTTTTGTTTGGTTATCTTGCAATCCCGAGATAATCGTCTCCATGCTCCAAATCCATTTTAAAGCCATTTTTAAGGCATTTCGCGCATACATGAAATGAACACATTTTTCTCCAAAACTTTAACAGATGCAAGCTTGTCCTGTTTGGTGGAGATGATATTTAATAAAATAAGTAGAAATCCACTAAAAGTTTTGTTTGGTTATCTTGCAATCCCGAGATAATCGTCTCCATGCTCCAAATCCATTTTAAAGCCATTTTTAAGGCATTTCGCGCATACATGAAATGAACACATTTTTCTCCAAAACTATAACAGATGCAAGCTTGTCCTGTTTGGTGGAGATGATATTTAATAAAATAAGTAGAAATCCACTAAAAGTTTTGTTTGGTTATCTTGCAATCCCGAGATAATCGTCTCCATGCTCCAAATCCATTTTAAAGCCATTTTTAAGGCATTTCGCGCATACATGAAATGAACACATTTTTCTCCAAAACTATAACAGATGCAAGCTTGTCCTGTTTGGTGGAGATGATATTTAATAAAATAAGTAGAAATCCACTAAAAGTTTTGTTTGGTTATCTTGCAATCCCGAGATAATCGTCTCCATGCTCCAAATCCATTTTAAAGCCATTTTTAAGGCATTTCGCGCATACATGAAATGAACACATTTTTCTCCAAAACTATAACAGATGCAAGCTTGTCCTGTTTGGTGGAGATAATATTTAATAAAATAAGTAGAAATCTACTAAAAGTTTCGTTTGTTTATATTGCCATCCTGAGATAATCGTCTCCATGCTCCAAATCCATTTTAAAGCCATTTTTAAGGCATTTTGAGCATACATGAAATGAACACATTTTTCTCCAAAACTATAACACATGCAAGCTTGTCCTGTTTGGTGGAGATGATATTTAATAAAATAAGTAGAAATCCACTAAAAGTTTTGTTTGGTTATCTTGCAATCCCGAGATAATCGTCTCCATGCTCCAAATCCATTTTAAAGCCATTTTTAAGGCATTTCGCGCATACATGAAATGAACACATTTTTCTCCAAAACTATAACAGATGCAAGCTTGTCCTGTTTGGTGGAGATGATATTTAATAAAATAAGTAGAAATCCACTAAAAGTTTTGTTTGGTTATCTTGCAATCCCGAGATAATCGTCTCCATGCTCCAAATCCATTTTAAAGCCATTTTTAAGGCATTTCGCGCATACATGAAATGAACACATTTTTCTCCAAAACTATAACAGATGCAAGCTTGTCCTGTTTGGTGGAGATGATATTTAATAAAATAAGTAGAAATCCACTAAAAGTTTTGTTTGGTTATCTTGCAATCCCGAGATAATCGTCTCCATGCTCCAAATCCATTTTAAAGCCATTTTTAAGGCATTTCGCGCATACAAGAAATGAACACATTTTTCTCCAAAACTATAACAGATGCAAGCTTGTCCTGTTTGGTGGAGATGATATTTAATAAAATAAGTAGAAATCCACTAAAAGTTTTGTTTGGTTATCTTGCAATCCCGAGATAATTGTCTCCATGCTCCAAATCCATTTTAAAGCCATTTTTAAGGCATTTCGCGCATACATGAAATGAACACATTTTTCTCCAAAACTATAACAGATGCAAGCTTGTCCTGTTTGGTGGAGATGATATTTAATAAAATAAGTAGAAATCCACTAAAAGTTTTGTTTGGTTATCTTGCAATCCCGAGATAATCGTCTCCATGCTCCAAATCCATTTTAAAGCCATTTTTAAGGCATTTCGCGCATACATGAAATGAACACATTTTTCTCCAAAACTATAACAGATGCAAGCTTGTCCTGTTTGGTGGAGATGATATTTAATAAAATAAGTATAAATCCACTAAACGTTTTGTTTGGTTATCTTGCAATCCCGAGATAATCGTCTCCATGCTCCAAATCCATTTTAAAGCCATTTCAAAGGCATTTTGCGCATACATGAAATTAACACATTTTTCTCCAAAACTATAACACATGCAAGCTTGTCCTGTTTGGTGGAGATGATATTTAATAAAATAAGTAGAAATCCACTAAAAGTTTTGTTTGGTTATCTTGCAATCCCGAGATAATCGTCTCCATGCTCCAAATCCATTTTAAAGCCATTTTTAAGGCATTTCGCGCATACATGAAATGAACACATTTTTCTCCAAAACTATAACAGATGCAAGCTTGTCCTGTTTGGTGGAGATGATATTTAATAAAATAAGTAGAAATCCACTAAAAGTTTTGTTTGGTTATCTTGCAATCCCGAGATAATCGTCTCCATGCTCCAAATCCATTTTAAAGCCATTTTTAAGGCATTTCGCGCATACATGAAATGAACACATTTTTCTCCAAAACTATAACAGATGCAAGCTTGTCCTGTTTGGTGGAGATGATATTTAATAAAATAAGTATAAATCCACTAAACGTTTTGTTTGGTTATCTTGCAATCCCGAGATAATCGTCTCCATGCTCCAAATCCATTTTAAAGCCATTTTTAAGGCATTTCGCGCATACATGAAATGAACACATTTTTCTCCAAAACTATAACAGATGCAAGCTTGTCCTGTTTGGTGGAGATGATATTTAATAAAATAAGTAGAAATCCACTAAAAGTTTTGTTTGGTTATCTTGCAATCCCGAGATAATCGTCTCCATGCTCCAAATCCATTTTAAAGCCATTTTTAAGGCATTTCGCGCATACATGAAATGAACACATTTTTCTCCAAAACTATAACAGATGCAAGCTTGTCCTGTTTGGTGGAGATGATATTTAATAAAATAAGTAGAAATCCACTAAAAGTTTTGTTTGGTTATCTTGCAATCCCGAGATAATCGTCTCCATGCTCCAAATCCATTTTAAAGCCATTTTTAAGGCATTTCGCGCATACATGAAATGAACACATTTTTCTCCAAAACTATAACAGATGCAAGCTTGTCCTGTTTGGTGGAGATGATATTTAATAAAATAAGTATAAATCCACTAAACGTTTTGTTTGGTTATCTTGCAATCCCGAGATAATCGTCTCCATGCTCCAAATCCATTTTAAAGCCATTTTTAAGGCATTTCGCGCATACATGAAATGAACACATTTTTCTCCAAAACTATAACAGATGCAAGCTTGTCCTGTTTGGTGGAGATGATATTTAATAAAATAAGTAGAAATCCACTAAAAGTTTTGTTTGGTTATCTTGCAATCCCGAGATAATCGTCTCCATGCTCCAAATCCATTTTAAAGCCATTTTTAAGGCATTTCGCGCATACATGAAATGAACACATTTTTCTCCAAAACTATAACAGATGCAAGCTTGTCCTGTTTGGTGGAGATGATATTTAATAAAATAAGTAGAAATCCACTAAAAGTTTTGTTTGGTTATCTTGCAATCCCGAGATAATCGTCTCCATGCTCCAAATCCATTTTAAAGCCATTTTTAAGGCATTTCGCGCATACATGAAATGAACACATTTTTCTCCAAAACTTTAACAGATGCAAGCTTGTCCTGTTTGGTGGAGATGATATTTAATAAAATAAGTAGAAATCCACTAAAAGTTTTGTTTGGTTATCTTGCAATCCCGAGATAATCGTCTCCATGCTCCAAATCCATTTTAAAGCCATTTTTAAGGCATTTCGCGCATACATGAAATGAACACATTTTTCTCCAAAACTATAACAGATGCAAGCTTGTCCTGTTTGGTGGAGATGATATTTAATAAAATAAGTAGAAATCCACTAAAAGTTTTGTTTGGTTATCTTGCAATCCCGAGATAATCGTCTCCATGCTCCAAATCCATTTTAAAGCCATTTTTAAGGCATTTCGCGCATACATGAAATGAACACATTTTTCTCCAAAACTATAACAGATGCAAGCTTGTCCTGTTTGGTGGAGATGATATTTAATAAAATAAGTAGAAATCCACTAAAAGTTTTGTTTGGTTATCTTGCAATCCCGAGATAATCGTCTCCATGCTCCAAATCCATTTTAAAGCCATTTTTAAGGCATTTCGCGCATACATGAAATGAACACATTTTTCTCCAAAACTATAACAGATGCAAGCTTGTCCTGTTTGGTGGAGATAATATTTAATAAAATAAGTAGAAATCTACTAAAAGTTTCGTTTGTTTATATTGCCATCCTGAGATAATCGTCTCCATGCTCCAAATCCATTTTAAAGCCATTTTTAAGGCATTTTGAGCATACATGAAATGAACACATTTTTCTCCAAAACTATAACACATGCAAGCTTGTCCTGTTTGGTGGAGATGATATTTAATAAAATAAGTAGAAATCCACTAAAAGTTTTGTTTGGTTATCTTGCAATCCCGAGATAATCGTCTCCATGCTCCAAATCCATTTTAAAGCCATTTTTAAGGCATTTCGCGCATACATGAAATGAACACATTTTTCTCCAAAACTATAACAGATGCAAGCTTGTCCTGTTTGGTGGAGATGATATTTAATAAAATAAGTAGAAATCCACTAAAAGTTTTGTTTGGTTATCTTGCAATCCCGAGATAATCGTCTCCATGCTCCAAATCCATTTTAAAGCCATTTTTAAGGCATTTCGCGCATACATGAAATGAACACATTTTTCTCCAAAACTATAACAGATGCAAGCTTGTCCTGTTTGGTGGAGATGATATTTAATAAAATAAGTAGAAATCCACTAAAAGTTTTGTTTGGTTATCTTGCAATCCCGAGATAATCGTCTCCATGCTCCAAATCCATTTTAAAGCCATTTTTAAGGCATTTCGCGCATACAAGAAATGAACACATTTTTCTCCAAAACTATAACAGATGCAAGCTTGTCCTGTTTGGTGGAGATGATATTTAATAAAATAAGTAGAAATCCACTAAAAGTTTTGTTTGGTTATCTTGCAATCCCGAGATAATTGTCTCCATGCTCCAAATCCATTTTAAAGCCATTTTTAAGGCATTTCGCGCATACATGAAATGAACACATTTTTCTCCAAAACTATAACAGATGCAAGCTTGTCCTGTTTGGTGGAGATGATATTTAATAAAATAAGTAGAAATCCACTAAAAGTTTTGTTTGGTTATCTTGCAATCCCGAGATAATCGTCTCCATGCTCCAAATCCATTTTAAAGCCATTTTTAAGGCATTTCGCGCATACATGAAATGAACACATTTTTCTCCAAAACTATAACAGATGCAAGCTTGTCCTGTTTGGTGGAGATGATATTTAATAAAATAAGTATAAATCCACTAAACGTTTTGTTTGGTTATCTTGCAATCCCGAGATAATCGTCTCCATGCTCCAAATCCATTTTAAAGCCATTTCAAAGGCATTTTGCGCATACATGAAATTAACACATTTTTCTCCAAAACTATAACACATGCAAGCTTGTCCTGTTTGGTGGAGATGATATTTAATAAAATAAGTAGAAATCCACTAAAAGTTTTGTTTGGTTATCTTGCAATCCCGAGATAATCGTCTCCATGCTCCAAATCCATTTTAAAGCCATTTTTAAGGCATTTCGCGCATACATGAAATGAACACATTTTTCTCCAAAACTATAACAGATGCAAGCTTGTCCTGTTTGGTGGAGATGATATTTAATAAAATAAGTAGAAATCCACTAAAAGTTTTGTTTGGTTATCTTGCAATCCCGAGATAATCGTCTCCATGCTCCAAATCCATTTTAAAGCCATTTTTAAGGCATTTCGCGCATACATGAAATGAACACATTTTTCTCCAAAACTATAACAGATGCAAGCTTGTCCTGTTTGGTGGAGATGATATTTAATAAAATAAGTATAAATCCACTAAACGTTTTGTTTGGTTATCTTGCAATCCCGAGATAATCGTCTCCATGCTCCAAATCCATTTTAAAGCCATTTTTAAGGCATTTCGCGCATACATGAAATGAACACATTTTTCTCCAAAACTATAACAGATGCAAGCTTGTCCTGTTTGGTGGAGATGATATTTAATAAAATAAGTAGAAATCCACTAAAAGTTTTGTTTGGTTATCTTGCAATCCCGAGATAATCGTCTCCATGCTCCAAATCCATTTTAAAGCCATTTTTAAGGCATTTCGCGCATACATGAAATGAACACATTTTTCTCCAAAACTATAACAGATGCAAGCTTGTCCTGTTTGGTGGAGATGATATTTAATAAAATAAGTAGAAATCCACTAAAAGTTTTGTTTGGTTATCTTGCAATCCCGAGATAATCGTCTCCATGCTCCAAATCCATTTTAAAGCCATTTTTAAGGCATTTCGCGCATACATGAAATGAACACATTTTTCTCCAAAACTTTAACAGATGCAAGCTTGTCCTGTTTGGTGGAGATGATATTTAATAAAATAAGTAGAAATCCACTAAAAGTTTTGTTTGGTTATCTTGCAATCCCGAGATAATCGTCTCCATGCTCCAAATCCATTTTAAAGCCATTTTTAAGGCATTTCGCGCATACATGAAATGAACACATTTTTCTCCAAAACTATAACAGATGCAAGCTTGTCCTGTTTGGTGGAGATGATATTTAATAAAATAAGTAGAAATCCACTAAAAGTTTTGTTTGGTTATCTTGCAATCCCGAGATAATCGTCTCCATGCTCCAAATCCATTTTAAAGCCATTTTTAAGGCATTTCGCGCATACATGAAATGAACACATTTTTCTCCAAAACTATAACAGATGCAAGCTTGTCCTGTTTGGTGGAGATGATATTTAATAAAATAAGTAGAAATCCACTAAAAGTTTTGTTTGGTTATCTTGCAATCCCGAGATAATCGTCTCCATGCTCCAAATCCATTTTAAAGCCATTTTTAAGGCATTTCGCGCATACATGAAATGAACACATTTTTCTCCAAAACTATAACAGATGCAAGCTTGTCCTGTTTGGTGGAGATAATATTTAATAAAATAAGTAGAAATCTACTAAAAGTTTCGTTTGTTTATATTGCCATCCTGAGATAATCGTCTCCATCCTCCAAATCCATTTTAAAGCCATTTTTAAGGCATTTTGAGCATACATGAAATGAACACATTTTTCTCCAAAACTATAACACATGCAAGCTTGTCCTGTTTGGTGGAGATGATATTTAATAAAATAAGTAGAAATCCACTAAAAGTTTTGTTTGGTTATCTTGCAATCCCGAGATAATCGTCTCCATGCTCCAAATCCATTTTAAAGCCATTTTTAAGGCATTTCGCGCATACATGAAATGAACACATTTTTCTCCAAAACTATAACAGATGCAAGCTTGTCCTGTTTGGTGGAGATGATATTTAATAAAATAAGTAGAAATCCACTAAAAGTTTTGTTT
Source organism: Anomaloglossus baeobatrachus (assembly GCF_048569485.1). Lineage (NCBI taxonomy): Eukaryota > Metazoa > Chordata > Amphibia > Anura > Aromobatidae > Anomaloglossus > Anomaloglossus baeobatrachus. Next base: position 61,704 of record NW_027445231.1, read on the forward strand.
GGTTATCTTGCAATCCCGAGATAATCGTCTCCATGCTCCAAATCCATTTTAAAGCCATTTTTAAGGCATTTCGCGCATACATGAAATGAACACATTTTTCTCCAAAACTATAACAGATGCAAGCTTGTCCTGTTTGGTGGAGATGACATTTAATAAAATAAGTAGAAATCCACTAAAAGTTTTGTTTGGTTATCTTGCAATCCCGAGATAATCGTCTCCATGCTCCAAATCCATTTTAAAGCCATTTTTAAGGCATTTCGCGCATACAAGAAATGAACACATTTTTCTCCAAAACTATAACAGATGCAAGCTTGTCCTGTTTGGTGGAGATGATATTTAATAAAATAAGTAGAAATCCACTAAAAGTTTTGTTTGGTTATCTTGCAATCCCGAGATAATTGTCTCCATGCTCCAAATCCATTTTAAAGCCATTTTTAAGGCATTTCGCGCATACATGAAATGAACACATTTTTCTCCAAAACTATAACAGATGCAAGCTTGTCCTGTTTGGTGGAGATGATATTTAATAAAATAAGTAGAAATCCACTAAAAGTTTTGTTTGGTTATCTTGCAATCCCGAGATAATCGTCTCCATGCTCCAAATCCATTTTAAAGCCATTTTTAAGGCATTTCGCGCATACATGAAATGAACACATTTTTCTCCAAAACTATAACAGATGCAAGCTTGTCCTGTTTGGTGGAGATGATATTTAATAAAATAAGTAGAAATCCACTAAAAGTTTTGTTTGGTTATCTTGCAATCCCGAGATAATCGTCTCCATGCTCCAAATCCATTTTAAAGCCATTTTTAAGGCATTTCGCGCATACATGAAATGAACACATTTTTCTCCAAAACTATAACAGATGCAAGCTTGTCCTGTTTGGTGGAGATGATATTTAATAAAATAAGTAGAAATCCACTAAAAGTTTTGTTTGGTTATATTGCAATCCCGAGATAATCGTCTCCATGCTCCAAATCCATTTTAAAGCCATTTTTAAGGCATTTCGCGCATACATGAAATGAACACATTTTTCTCCAAAACTATAACAGATGCAAGCTTGTCCTGTTTGGTGGAGATGATATTTAATAAAATAAGTAGAAATCCACTAAAAGTTTTGTTTGGTTATCTTGCAATCCCGAGATAATCGTCTCCATGCTCCAAATCCATTTTAAAGCCATTTTTAAGGCATTTCGCGCATACATGAAATGAACACATTTTTCTCCAAAACTATAACAGATGCAAGCTTGTCCTGTTTGGTGGAGATGATATTTAATAAAATAAGTAGAAATCCACTAAAAGTTTTGTTTGGTTATCTTGCAATCCCGAGATAATCGTCTCCATGCTCCAAATCCATTTTAAAGCCATTTTTAAGGCATTTCGCGCATACATGAAATGAACACATTTTTCTCCAAAACTATAACAGATGCAAGCTTGTCCTGTTTGGTGGAGATGATATTTAATAAAATAAGTAGAAATCCACTAAAAGTTTTGTTTGGTTATCTTGCAATCCCGAGATAATCGTCTCCATGCTCCAAATCCATTTTAAAGCCATTTTTAAGGCATTTCGCGCATACATGAAATGAACACATTTTTCTCCAAAACTATAACAGATGCAAGCTTGTCCTGTTTGGTGGAGATGATATTTAATAAAATAAGTAGAAATCCACTAAAAGTTTTGTTTGGTTATCTTGCAATCACGAGATAATCGTCTCCATGCTCCAAATCCATTTTAAAGCCATTTTTAAGGCATTTCGCGCATACATGAAATGAACACATTTTTTCTCCAAAACTATAACAGATGCAAGCTTGTCCTGTTTGGTGGAGATGATATTTAATAAAATAAGTAGAAATCCACTAAAAGTTTTGTTTGGTTATCTTGCAATCCCGAGATAATCGTCTCCATGCTCCAAATCCATTTTAAAGCCATTTTTAAGGCATTTCGCGCATACATGAAATGAACACATTTTTCTCCAAAACTATAACAGATGCAAGCTTGTCCTGTTTGGTGGAGATGATATTTAATAAAATAAGTAGAAATCCACTAAAAGTTTTGTTTGGTTATCTTGCAATCCCGAGATAATCGTCTCCATGCTCCAAATCCATTTTAAAGCCATTTTTAAGGCATTTCGCGCATACATGAAATGAACACATTTTTGTCCAAAACTATAACAGATGCAAGCTTGTCCTGTTTGGTGGAGATGATATTTAATAAAATAAGTAGAAATCCACTAAAAGTTTTGTTTGGTTATCTTGCAATCCCGAGATAATCGTCTCCATGCTCCAAATCCATTTTAAAGCCATTTTTAAGGCATTTCGCGCATACATGAAATGAACACATTTTTCTCCAAAACTATAACAGATGCAAGCTTGTCCTGTTTGGTGGAGATGATATTTAATAAAATAAGTAGAAATCCACTAAAAGTTTTGTTTGGTTATCTTGCAATCCCGAGATAATCGTCTCCATGCTCCAAATCCATTTTAAAGCCATTTTTAAGGCATTTCGCGCATACATGAAATGAACACATTTTTCTCCAAAACTTTAACAGATGCAAGCTTGTCCTGTTTGGTGGAGATGATATTTAATAAAATAAGTAGAAATCCACTAAAAGTTTTGTTTGGTTATCTTGCAATCCCGAGATAATCGTCTCCATGCTCCAAATCCATTTTAAAGCCATTTTTAAGGCATTTCGCGCATACATGAAATGAACACATTTTTCTCCAAAACTATAACAGATGCAAGCTTGTCCTGTTTGGTGGAGATGATATTTAATAAAATAAGTAGAAATCCACTAAAAGTTTTGTTTGGTTATCTTGCAATCCCGAGATAATCGTCTCCATGCTCCAAATCCATTTTAAAGCCATTTTTAAGGCATTTCGCGCATACATGAAATGAACACATTTTTCTCCAAAACTATAACAGATGCAAGCTTGTCCTGTTTGGTGGAGATGATATTTAATAAAATAAGTAGAAATCCACTAAAAGTTTTGTTTGGTTATCTTGCAATCCCGAGATAATCGTCTCCATGCTCCAAATCCATTTTAAAGCCATTTTTAAGGCATTTCGCGCATACATGAAATGAACACATTTTTCTCCAAAACTATAACAGATGCAAGCTTGTCCTGTTTGGTGGAGATAATATTTAATAAAATAAGTAGAAATCCTACTAAAAGTTTCGTTTGTTTATCTTGCCATCCTGAGATAATCGTCTCCATGCTCCAAATCCATTTTAAAGCCATTTTTAAGGCATTTTCGCGCATACATGAAATGAACACATTTTTCTCCAAAACTATAACAGATGCAAGCTTGTCCTGTTTGGTGGAGATGATATTTAATAAAATAAGTAGAAATCCACTAAAAGTTTTGTTTGGTTATCTTGCAATCCCGAGTTAATCGTCTCCATGCTCCAAATCCATTTTAAAGCCATTTTTAAGGCATTTCGCGCATACATGAAATGAACACATTTTCTCCAAAACTATAACAGATGCAAGCTTGTCCTGTTTGGTGGAGATGATATTTAATAAAATAAGTAGAAATCCACTAAAAGTTTTGTTTGGTTATCTTGCAATCCCGAGATAATCGTCTCCATGCTCCAAATCCATTTTAAAGCCATTTTTAAGGCATTTCGCGCATACATGAAATGAACACATTTTTCTCCAAAACTATAACAGATGCAAGCTTGTCCTGTTTGGTGGAGATGATATTTAATAAAATAAGTAGAAATCCACTAAAAGTTTTGTTTGGTTATCTTGCAATCCCGAGATAATCGTCTCCATGCTCCAAATCCATTTTAAAGCCATTTTTAAGGCATTTCGCGCATACATGAAATGAACACATTTTTCTCCAAAACTATAACAGATGCAAGCTTGTCCTGTTTGGTGGAGATGATATTTAATAAAATAAGTAGAAATCCACTAAAAGTTTTGTTTGGTTATCTTGCAATCCCGAGATAATCGTCTCCATGCTCCAAATCCATTTTAAAGCCATTTTTAAGGCATTTCGCGCATACATGAAATGAACACATTTTTCTCCAAAACTATAACAGATGCAAGCTTGTCCTGTTTGGTGGAGATGATATTTAATAAAATAAGTAGAAATCCACTAAAAGTTTTGTTTGGTTATCTTGCAATCCCGAGATAATCGTCTCCATGCTCCAAATCCATTTTAAAGCCATTTTTAAGGCATTTCGCGCATACATGAAATGAACACATTTTTCTCCAAAACTATAACAGATGCAAGCTTGTCCTGTTTGGTGGAGATGATATTTAATAAAATAAGTAGAAATCCACTAAAAGTTTTGTTTGGTTATCTTGCAATCCCGAGATAATCGTCTCCATGCTCCAAATCCATTTTAAAGCCATTTTTAAGGCATTTCGCGCATACATGAAATGAACACATTTTTCTCCAAAACTATAACAGATGCAAGCTTGTCCTGTTTGGTGGAGATGATATTTAATAAAATAAGTAGAAATCCACTAAAAGTTTTGTTTGGTTATCTTGCAATCCCGAGATAATCGTCTCCATGCTCCAAATCCATTTTAAAGCCATTTTTAAGGCATTTCGCGCATACATGAAATGAACACATTTTTCTCCAAAACTATAACAGATGCAAGCTTGTCCTGTTTGGTGGAGATGATATTTAATAAAATAAGTAGAAATCCACTAAAAGTTTTGTTTGGTTATCTTGCAATCCCGAGATAATCGTCTCCATGCTCCAAATCCATTTTAAAGCCATTTTTAAGGCATTTCGCGCATACATGAAATGAACACATTTTTCTCCAAAACTATAACAGATGCAAGCTTGTCCTGTTTGGTGGAGATGATATTTAATAAAATAAGTAGAAATCCACTAAAAGTTTTGTTTGGTTATCTTGCAATCCCGAGATAATCGTCTCCATGCTCCAAATCCATTTTAAAGCCATTTTTAAGGCATTTCGCGCATACATGAAATGAACACATTTTTCTCCAAAACTATAACAGATGCAAGCTTGTCCTGTTTGGTGGAGATGATATTTAATAAAATAAGTAGAAATCCACTAAAAGTTTGTTTGGTTATCTTGCAATCCCGAGATAATCGTCTCCATGCTCCAAATCCATTTTAAAGCCATTTTTAAGGCATTTCGCGCATACATGAAATGAACACATTTTTCTCCAAAACTATAACAGATGCAAGCTTGTCCTGTTTGGTGGAGATGATATTTAATAAAATAAGTAGAAATCCACTAAAAGTTTTGTTTGGTTATCTTGCAATCCCGAGATAATCGTCTCCATGCTCCAAATCCATTTTAAAGCCATTTTTAAGGCATTTCGCGCATACATGAAATGAACACATTTTTCTCCAAAACTATAACAGATGCAAGCTTGTCCTGTTTGGTGGAGATGATATTTAATAAAATAAGTAGAAATCCACTAAAAGTTTTGTTTGGTTATCTTGCAATCCCGAGATAATCGTCTCCATGCTCCAAATCCATTTTAAAGCCATTTTTAAGGCATTTCGCGCATACATGAAATGAACACATTTTTCTCCAAAACTATAACAGATGCAAGCTTGTCCTGTTTGGTGGAGATGATATTTAATAAAATAAGTAGAAATCCACTAAAAGTTTTGTTTGGTTATCTTGCAATCCCGAGATAATCGTCTCCATGCTCCAAATCCATTTTAAAGCCATTTTTAAGGCATTTCGCGCATACATGAAATGAACACATTTTTCTCCAAAACTATAACAGATGCAAGCTTGTCCTGTTTGGTGGAGATGATATTTAATAAAATAAGTAGAAATCCACTAAAAGTTTTGTTTGGTTATCTTGCAATCCCGAGATAATCGTCTCCATGCTCCAAATCCATTTTAAAGCCATTTTTAAGGCATTTCGCGCATACATGAAATGAACACATTTTTCTCCAAAACTATAACAGATGCAAGCTTGTCCTGTTTGGTGGAGATGATATTTAATAAAATAAGTAGAAATCCACTAAAAGTTTTGTTTGGTTATCTTGCAATCCCGAGATAATCGTCTCCATGCTCCAAATCCATTTTAAAGCCATTTTTAAGGCATTTCGCGCATACATGAAATGAACACATTTTTCTCCAAAACTATAACAGATGCAAGCTTGTCCTGTTTGGTGGAGATGATATTTAATAAAATAAGTAGAAATCCACTAAAAGTTTTGTTTGGTTATCTTGCAATCCCGAGATAATCGTCTCCATGCTCCAAATCCATTTTAAAGCCATTTTTAAGGCATTTCGCGCATACATGAAATGAACACATTTTTCTCCAAAACTATAACAGATGCAAGCTTGTCCTGTTTGGTGGAGATGATATTTAATAAAATAAGTAGAAATCCACTAAAAGTTTTGTTTGGTTATCTTGCAATCCCGAGATAATCGTCTCCATGCTCCAAATCCATTTTAAAGCCATTTTTAAGGCATTTCGCGCATACATGAAATGAACACATTTTTCTCCAAAACTATAACAGATGCAAGCTTGTCCTGTTTGGTGGAGATGATATTTAATAAAATAAGTAGAAATCCACTAAAAGTTTTGTTTGGTTATCTTGCAATCCCGAGATAATCGTCTCCATGCTCCAAATCCATTTTAAAGCCATTTTTAAGGCATTTCGCGCATACATGAAATGAACACATTTTTCTCCAAAACTATAACAGATGCAAGCTTGTCCTGTTTGGTGGAGATGATATTTAATAAAATAAGTAGAAATCCACTAAAAGTTTTGTTTGGTTATCTTGCAATCCCGAGATAATCGTCTCCATGCTCCAAATCCATTTTAAAGCCATTTTTAAGGCATTTCGCGCATACATGAAATGAACACATTTTTCTCCAAAACTATAACAGATGCAAGCTTGTCCTGTTTGGTGGAGATGATATTTAATAAAATAAGTAGAAATCCACTAAAAGTTTTGTTTGGTTATCTTGCAATCCCGAGATAATCGTCTCCATGCTCCAAATCCATTTTAAAGCCATTTTTAAGGCATTTCGCGCATACATGAAATGAACACATTTTTCTCCAAAACTATAACAGATGCAAGCTTGTCCTGTTTGGTGGAGATGATATTTAATAAAATAAGTAGAAATCCACTAAAAGTTTTGTTTGGTTATCTTGCAATCCCGAGATAATCGTCTCCATGCTCCAAATCCATTTTAAAGCCATTTTTAAGGCATTTCGCGCATACATGAAATGAACACATTTTTCTCCAAAACTATAACAGATGCAAGCTTGTCCTGTTTGGTGGAGATGATATTTAATAAAATAAGTAGAAATCCACTAAAAGTTTTGTTTGGTTATCTTGCAATCCCGAGATAATCGTCTCCATGCTCCAAATCCATTTTAAAGCCATTTTTAAGGCATTTCGCGCATACATGAAATGAACACATTTTTCTCCAAAACTATAACAGATGCAAGCTTGTCCTGTTTGGTGGAGATGATATTTAATAAAATAAGTAGAAATCCACTAAAAGTTTTGTTTGGTTATCTTGCAATCCCGAGATAATCGTCTCCATGCTCCAAATCCATTTTAAAGCCATTTTTAAGGCATTTCGCGCATACATGAAATGAACACATTTTTCTCCAAAACTATAACAGATGCAAGCTTGTCCTGTTTGGTGGAGATGATATTTAATAAAATAAGTAGAAATCCACTAAAAGTTTTGTTTGGTTATCTTGCAATCCCGAGATAATCGTCTCCATGCTCCAAATCCATTTTAAAGCCATTTTTAAGGCATTTCGCGCATACATGAAATGAACACATTTTTCTCCAAAACTATGAACAGATGCAAGCTTGTCCTGTTTGGTGGAGATGATATTTAATAAAATAAGTAGAAATCCACTAAAAGTTTTGTTTGGTTATCTTGCAATCCCGAGATAATCGTCTCCATGCTCCAAATCCATTTTAAAGCCATTTTTAAGGCATTTCGCGCATACATGAAATGAACACATTTTTTCTCCAAAACTATAACAGATGCAAGCTTGTCCTGTTTGGTGGAGATGATATTTAATAAAATAAGTAGAAATCCACTAAAAGTTTTGTTTGGTTATCTTGCAATCCCGAGATAATCGTCTCCATGCTCCAAATCCATTTTAAAGCCATTTCTAAGGCATTTTGCGCATACATGAAATGAACACATTTTTCTCCAAAACTATAACACATGCAAGCTTGTCCTGTTTGGTGGAGATGATATTTAATAAAATAAGTAGAAATCCACTAAAAGTTTTGTTTGGTTATCTTGCAATCCCGAGATAATCGTCTCCATGCTCCAAATCCATTTTAAAGCCATTTTTAAGGCATTTCGCGCATACATGAAATGAACACATTTTTCTCCAAAACTATAACAGATGCAAGCTTGTCCTGTTTGGTGGAGATGATATTTAATAAAATAAGTAGAAATCCACTAAAAGTTTTGTTTGGTTATCTTGCAATCCCGAGATAATCGTCTCCATGCTCCAAATCCATTTTAAAGCCATTTTTAAGGCATTTCGCGCATACATGAAATGAACACATTTTTCTCCAAAACTATAACAGATGCAAGCTTGTCCTGTTTGGTGGAGATGATATTTAATAAAATAAGTAGAAATCCACTAAAAGTTTTGTTTGGTTATCTTGCAATCCCGAGATAATCGTCTCCATGCTCCAAATCCATTTTAAAGCCATTTTAAGGCATTTCGCGCATACATGAAATGAACACATTTTTCTCCAAAACTATAACAGATGCAAGCTTGTCCTGTTTGGTGGAGATGATATTTAATAAAATAAGTAGAAATCCACTAAAAGTTTTGTTTGGTTATCTTGCAATCCCGAGATAATCGTCTCCATGCTCCAAATCCATTTTAAAGCCATTTTTAAGGCATTTCGCGCATACATGAAATGAACACATTTTTCTCCAAAACTATAACAGATGCAAGCTTGTCCTGTTTGGTGGAGATCATATTTAATAAAATAAGTAGAAATCCACTAAAAGTTTTGTTTGGTTATCTTGCAATCCCGAGATAATCGTCTCCATGCTCCAAATCCATTTTAAAGCCATTTTTAAGGCATTTCGCGCATACATGAAATGAACACATTTTTCTCCAAAACTTTAACAGATGCAAGCTTGTCCTGTTTGGTGGAGATGATATTTAATAAAATAAGTAGAAATCCACTAAAAGTTTTGTTTGGTTATCTTGCAATCCCGAGATAATCGTCTCCATGCTCCAAATCCATTTTAAAGCCATTTTTAAGGCATTTCGCGCATACATGAAATGAACACATTTTTCTCCAAAACTATAACAGATGCAAGCTTGTCCTGTTTGGTGGAGATGATATTTAATAAAATAAGTAGAAATCCCCTAAAAGTTTTGTTTGGTTATCTTGCAATCCCGAGATAATCGTCTCCATGCTCCAAATCCATTTTAAAGCCATTTTTAAGGCATTTCGCGCATACATGAAATGAACACATTTTTCTCCAAAACTATAACAGATGCAAGCTTGTCCTGTTTGGTGGAGATGATATTTAATAAAATAAGTAGAAATCCACTAAAAGTTTTGTTTGGTTATCTTGCAATCCCGAGATAATCGTCTCCATGCTCCAAATCCATTTTAAAGCCATTTTTAAGGCATTTCGCGCATACATGAAATGAACACATTTTGCTCCAAAACTATAACAGATGCAAGCTTGTCCTGTTTGGTGGAGATGATATTTAATAAAATAAGTAGAAATCCACTAAAAGTTTTGTTTGGTTATCTTGCAATCCCGAGATAATCGTCTCCATGCTCCAAATCCATTTTAAAGCCATTTTTAAGGCATTTCGCGCATACATGAAATGAACACATTTTTCTCCAAAACTATAACAGATGCAAGCTTGTCCTGTTTGGTGGAGATGATATTTAATAAAATAAGTAGAAATCCACTAAAAGTTTTGTTTGGTTATCTTGCAATCCCGAGATAATCGTCTCCATGCTCCAAATCCATTTTAAAGCCATTTTTAAGGCATTTCGCGCATACATGAAATGAACACATTTTTCTCCAAAACTATAACAGATGCAAGCTTGTCCTGTTTGGTGGAGATGATATTTAATAAAATAAGTAGAAATCCACTAAAAGTTTTGTTTGGTTATCTTGCAATCCCGAGATAATCGTCTCCATGCTCCAAATCCATTTTAAAGCCATTTTTAAGGCATTTCGCGCATACATGAAATGAACACATTTTTCTCCAAAACTATAACAGATGCAAGCTTGTCCTGTTTGGTGGAGATGATATTTAATAAAATAAGTAGAAATCCACTAAAAGTTTTGTTTGGTTATCTTGCAATCCCGAGATAATCGTCTCCATGCTCCAAATCCATTTTAAAGCCATTTTTAAGGCATTTCGCGCATACATGAAATGAACACATTTTTCTCCAAAACTATAACAGATGCAAGCTTGTCCTGTTTGGTGGAGATGATATTTAATAAAATAAGTAGAAATCCACTAAAAGTTTTGTTTGGTTATCTTGCAATCCCGAGATAATCGTCTCCATGCTCCAAATCCATTTTAAAGCCATTTTTAAGGCATTTCGCGCATACATGAAATGAACACATTTTTCTCCAAAACTATGACAGATGCAAGCTTGTCCTGTTTGGTGGAGATGATATTTAATAAAATAAGTAGAAATCCACTAAAAGTTTTGTTTGGTTATCTTGCAATCACGAGATAATCGTCTCCATGCTCCAAATCCATTTTAAAGCCATTTTTAAGGCATTTCGCGCATACATGAAATGAACACATTTTTTCTCCAAAACTATAACAGATGCAAGCTTGTCCTGTTTGGTGGAGATGATATTTAATAAAATAAGTAGAAATCCACTAAAAGTTTTGTTTGGTTATCTTGCAATCCCGAGATAATCGTCTCCATGCTCCAAATCCATTTTAAAGCCATTTCAAAGGCATTTTGCGCATACATGAAATGAACACATTTTTCTCCAAAACTATAACACATGCAAGCTTGTCCTGTTTGGTGGAGATGATATTTAATAAAATAAGTAGAAATCCACTAAAAGTTTTGTTTGGTTATCTTGCAATCCCGAGATAATCGTCTCCATGCTCCAAATCCATTTTAAAGCCATTTTTAAGGCATTTCGCGCATACATGAAATGAACACATTTTTCTCCAAAACTATAACAGATGCAAGCTTGTCCTGTTTGGTGGAGATGATATTTAATAAAATAAGTAGAAATCCACTAAAAGTTTTGTTTGGTTATCTTGCAATCCCGAGATAATCGTCTCCATGCTCCAAATCCATTTTAAAGCCATTTTTAAGGCATTTCGCGCATACATGAAATGAACACATTTTTCTCCAAAACTATAACAGATGCAAGCTTGTCCTGTTTGGTGGAGATGATATTTAATAAAATAAGTAGAAATCCGCTAAAAGTTTTGTTTGGTTATCTTGCAATCCCGAGATAATCGTCTCCATGCTCCAAATCCATTTTAAAGCCATTTTTAAGGCATTTCGCGCATACATGAAATGAACACATTTTTCTCCAAAACTATAACAGATGCAAGCTTGTCCTGTTTGGTGGAGATGATATTTAATAAAATAAGTAGAAATCCACTAAAAGTTTTGTTTGGTTATCTTGCAATCCCGAGATAATCGTCTCCATGCTCCAAATCCATTTTAAAGCCATTTTTAAGGCATTTCGCGCATACATGAAATGAACACATTTTTCTCCAAAACTATAACAGATGCAAGCTTGTCCTGTTTGGTGGAGATCATATTTAATAAAATAAGTAGAAATCCACTAAAAGTTTTGTTTGGTTATCTTGCAATCCCGAGATAATCGTCTCCATGCTCCAAATCCATTTTAAAGCCATTTTTAAGGCATTTCGCGCATACATGAAATGAACACATTTTTCTCCAAAACTTTAACAGATGCAAGCTTGTCCTGTTTGGTGGAGATGATATTTAATAAAATAAGTAGAAATCCACTAAAAGTTTTGTTTGGTTATCTTGCAATCCCGAGATAATCGTCTCCATGCTCCAAATCCATTTTAAAGCCATTTTTAAGGCATTTCGCGCATACATGAAATGAACACATTTTTCTCCAAAACTATAACAGATGCAAGCTTGTCCTGTTTGGTGGAGATGATATTTAATAAAATAAGTAGAAATCCCCTAAAAGTTTTGTTTGGTTATCTTGCAATCCCGAGATAATCGTCTCCATGCTCCAAATCCATTTTAAAGCCATTTTTAAGGCATTTCGCGCATACATGAAATGAACACATTTTTCTCCAAAACTTTAACAGATGCAAGCTTGTCCTGTTTGGTGGAGATGATATTTAATAAAATAAGTAGAAATCCACTAAAAGTTTTGTTTGGTTATCTTGCAATCCCGAGATAATCGTCTCCATGCTCCAAATCCATTTTAAAGCCATTTTTAAGGCATTTCGCGCATACATGAAATGAACACATTTTGCTCCAAAACTATAACAGATGCAAGCTTGTCCTGTTTGGTGGAGATGATATTTAATAAAATAAGTAGAAATCCACTAAAAGTTTTGTTTGGTTATCTTGCAATCCCGAGATAATCGTCTCCATGCTCCAAATCCATTTTAAAGCCATTTTAAGGCATTTCGCGCATACATGAAATGAACACATTTTTCTCCAAAACTATAACAGATGCAAGCTTGTCCTGTTTGGTGGAGATGATATTTAATAAAATAAGTAGAAATCCACTAAAAGTTTTGTTTGGTTATCTTGCAATCCCGAGATAATCGTCTCCATGCTCCAAATC
>NW_027445232.1:0-74027 GCF_048569485.1 Anomaloglossus baeobatrachus
TCAAAAAACGTATTGCGAGTACGTTTGGGAAATCGAAATTGGTGTTTCTCCTGCCGAGAAGCCGGCTCCTCTGCAGGAGGAGGTGGGGGTGAGAGATCCAACACCTCGTTGATGGACGAGATAAGATCATTTACTAAGGCGTCCCCTTCAGGGGCATCAAGGTTAAGGGTGAAGTCAGAGTCAGAGCCCTGAGCTCCCACGTCCGCCTCGTCTTCCTGAGAGTCCTCAAGCTGAGATCCAGAGCAGTATGAGGAGGCCGGGGAAGAGTCCCAGCGAGGCTGCTTAGCCGGCCTGGGGCTGCGATCCGGGCAGGAGTCCTCCGCCTGGGACCTAGGCTATCCTGGGAGCGCGATGCGGCGCGGACCGAGAAGGGCCTGGAGGAGACAAACGAACAGGGGCCGGGGCCTGTGAAGGGTCCGGTCTGGACTGTAATGCCTCAAGCAGCTTAGATGACCATTTGTCCATAGACTGTGCAATGGATTGAGAAAGTGACTGGGAGAGTGTCTCAGCGAAAGAGGCCAACGACGGTGTCTCTGTCCCTGCTGACTGCTAAGGGGGAGCAGGGGGATCTACATGAGCCGAGGGGCCCACCAGTGCCCGAGGCTCCGGCTGAGCAAGCGTGGCAGGAGTCGTGCATTGATCACAGTGAGGGTAGGTGGATCCCGCAGGCAACATAGCCCTACAAGAGGTACAGGCCGCGAAAAAAGTCTGTGTCTTAGGGGCTTTGCTCCTTGTGGACGACATGCTGTAAGCAATCGGTGTCTCTCAGGAGAGTGACCACTGAGGGTATATGGGAAAAGGGTATACAGCCTTTCCGAATATATATATATATATCCCGGCACCCTAGGGGAACCAGCACCGGGTGACCGGTGTGGGTTACCAACCGCTAACGAGCGGTGTGTCCTCCAGATTCCCTGTCGTGGATCCCCCGGAGCTGTAGAGCTTTGCAGCTGAGAAGCATACACCGGCAGAATGCCAAAAATGGCCGCCGGAGCTCTCAGGGGGGGCGTGGAGCCGCGGGCGGCGCCGGCAAAAAGCGGGAATCTGGAGGCCCCAAAGTGGTCAATGAGGGGGGGAGGAGACATGCAAAGATGCTCCAGCCCTCAAAGCCGACGTCATGTCGGTAATCCCGCCCTTACCCCTGACAGGCAGGCCCGGGGGCGGGATTTTTCGCGACTAGGCCGCGGCAAAGCCGGGGACTAAATTTACGACCGTGCCCGACAAGCAAGCACGGTGGGCGCGGAAGTCTGCCAAAAAAAAAAACGGACGGAACTACCGCGGGACTTCCGGGGAGAAGGAGCGACCACCCTCCCTGTACAGTCCCCACATGGGGACACAGAGTACCAAAAGTACTAAAGTTGCAGGGCCCGGTCCCTGGGGGTGAAGAAGCTCCGGTCCGGCAGGTTCCACCAGGGGCTGCGGATGGAGCACGGTCCCAGCACGTGGATGACCGTTTATGCTCCCACTTCTCCCAGAGCCGCATAAGGGATGGTGAAGGAGACGGCATGTGGCTCCAGCCTCTGTACCCGCAATGGATACCTCAACCTTAACAACACCGCCGACATAGTGGGGTGAGAAGGGAACATGCCGGGGACCCCATAGGGGTCCTCTTTTCTTCCATCCGTCATAACTATGTATGAGAATGCATGAGTGGATGTGTGCCTCCTTCCACACAAAGCATAAAACTGAGGAGCCCGTGGTCAACGGGAGGGTGTATAGGCAGAGGGGAGGGGTTACACTTTTTTAAAAGTGTAATACTTTGTGTGGCCTCCAGAGGCAGAAGCTATACACCCAATTGTCTGGGTCTCCCAATGGAGCGACAAAGAAATAGCAGATGGGAGCTGCCTCATTGATTAACATGGGTCCAAGTGCAATGCGAGAATTTTTCGCATTGCACTACTGCGAGAAAATCGCAAGTGAGAAGCCGGCCTAAGTGTCAGTGATCTGATCACTGATATAATCGCCTGCAGAACTTGATCACTGCAGGGAATTATAAGTGTCACGGCATCAGCAGCTCTCACACTTCACCTTACACATCATGCAGGCAGCATGGTCCGTAGTTCTGTAACCCTAGGTCATCATGGTGATGACGCAGGGTTAACAAGGTATCGCATAACAGGGGCCCAATCGCCAGGGAGACATACAGTTAGGTCCAGAAATATTTGGACAGTGACACAAGTTTTGTTATTTTAGCTGTTTACAAAAACATGTTCAGAAATACAAATATATATATAATATGGGCTGAAAGTGCACACTCCCAGCTGCAATATGAGAGTTTTCACATCCAAATCGGAGAAAGGGTTTAGGAATCATAGCTCTGTAATGCATAGCCTCCTCTTTTTAAAGGGACCAAAAGTAATTGGACAAGGGACTCTAAGGGCTGCAATTAACTCTGAAGGCGTCTCCCTCGTTAACCTGTAATCAATGAAGTAGTTAAAAGGTCTGGGGTTGATTACAGGTGTGTGGTTTTGCATTTGGAAGCTGTTGCTGTGACCAGACAACATGCGGTCTAAGGAACTCTCAATTGAGGTGAAGCAGAACATCCTGAGGCTGAAAAAAAAGAAAAAATCCATCAGAGAGATAGCAGACATGCTTGGAGTAGCAAAATCAACAGTCGGGTACATTCTGAGAAAAAAGGAATTGACTGGTGAGCTTGGGAACTCAAAAAGGCCTGGGCGTCCACGGATGACAACAGTGGTGGATGATCGCCGCATACTTTCTTTGGTGAAGAAGAACCCGTTCACAACATCAACTGAAGTCCAGAACACTCTCAGTGAAGTAGGTGTATCTGTCTCTAAGTCAACAGTAAAGAGAAGACTCCATGAAAGTAAATACAAAGGGTTCACATCTAGATGCAAACCATTCATCAATTCCAAAAATAGACAGGCCAGAGTTAAATTTGCTGAAAAACACCTCATGAAGCCAGCTCAGTTCTGGAAAAGTATTCTATGGACAGATGAGACAAAGATCAACCTGTACCAGAATGATGGGAAGAAAAAAGTTTGGAGAAGAAAGGGAACGGCACATGATCCAAGGCACACCACATCCTCTGTAAAACATGGTGTAGGCAACGTGATGGCATGGGCATGCATGGCTTTCAATGGCACTGGGTCACTTGTGTTTATTGATGACATAACAGCAGACAAGAGTAGCCGGATGAATTCTGAAGTGTACCGGGATATACTTTCAGCCCAGATTCAGCCAAATGCCGCAAAGTTGATCGGACGGCGCTTCATAGTACAGATGGACAATGACCCCAAGCATACAGCCAAAGCTACCCAGGAGTTCATGAGTGCAAAAAAGTGGAACATTCTGCAATGGCCAAGTCAATCACCAGATCTTAACCCAATTGAGCATGCATTTCACTTGCTCAAATCTAGACTTAAGACGGAAAGACCCACAAACAAGCAAGACCTGAAGGCTGCGGCTGTAAAGGCCTGGCAAAGCATTAAGAAGGAGGAAACCCAGCGTTTGGTGATGTCCATGGGTTCCAGACTTAAGGCAGTGATTGCCTCCAAAGGATTCGCAACAAAATATTGAAAATAAAAATATTTTGTTTGGGTTTGGTTTATTTGTCCAATTACTTTTGACCTCCTAAAATGTGGAGTGTTTGTAAAGAAATGTGTACAATTCCTACAATTTCTATCAGATATTTTTGTTCAAACCTTCAAATTAAACGTTACAATCTGCACTTGAATTCTGTTGTAGAGGTTTCATTTCAAATCCAATGTGGTGGCATGCAGAGCCCAACTCGCGAAAATTGTGTCACTGTCCAAATATTTCTGGACCTAACTGTAAGCGATTCCTCTCCCTACCTCCTGAATGTTGCGACCCGCGATCGTTACTTCACCTCACAGGCCGTGCATCCGGCATGATCTGTGAGGCACTCCATAGTTGGGTGACCCAGCGTCGTCACGTTGACGACCCAGGCAGCGATTGGATCCCTGTAATCACATTACAGGGGCCCGATCGCCAGGGAAAAGTGATTCCTTTCCCCGCCTCCTGAATGTTGCGATCGTATTGATCGTAGCATTTAGGGGGTTAAACTACTGGGAGCGGCGCAGTCACCACTCCTGGCAGTGAGCGCCGGGTCCAGGCCACAAGATCAGTTGGAGATCTGGCTGCGATGGCGGGGGTACAGCGATCACCATGGCATACTGGATACGTCTTTGGTCAGAATGGCATGGACTTTCATCATGACGTACCCAAAACGTCAAATGTCGTGTAGAGGCTAATGATGGTTTGTTGGTTTTATCTAGAGGTTTTAATTTTATTTTGCTTCTTCATTGATTGGTATTTATTTGAATGGCAACTTACCTGTTGAGATTACCGGGCTGGCTGGTATTCGCCCGGGACAACAAATTAGTTGTAGTAGGGGTGGATCCCCTGAAAAAGAAAAATAAGAAGAATGTATATGAGGGATTTGGAATTGTGGGGATTATGGATCTATTGATGAAAAATGTTCTAATGATGACACTGTCTGGAAAACATGGATAAGAATGGGATATTGTGCAAAAATTGTTATGGTTAATATAGCAAGATAGTATTAACCCCATCACAACCTAGGATGTAACGGTACATCCAAAATCATGAAGGGGTGATCACCGCTGGCTGCTGCGGTGAGCCACTGGCGATCCCTGCACATGTCTGCCGATTAGAACAGTTGACATGCGTGGCTAACAGGCACAGGTGGATCCGCAACACATCCATGCCTGTTAACCACTTAAATCGCGCTGTCAAAATGTGACACTGCGTTTTAAATCGCTGCAGCGGGAAACGCGCCTTTCCCTGCTGCCATCGGAGGCCCCGTGATGTGATTGTAGCGTCCACGGGGCCTTAGGTTACTCATCAGTGGGCCAGTGATTCTTTGGGGTAGCTGTGACTGGCCTGATCCGGTTTCATGACCCCGTCGGCTACATGAAAAAAAACACAAAAACAGCAAACGGACAAGTGTCCAATACAGACGGGGATGGAATGAAGGTGACAGGCCCCTGGGAAGCACGTCACCGGTTGCAGTAGTGACTGGGGTCCCGGCCTACTCCGCCGCTGACCCTTCCTGCGACTAGTCCTCTCCCAAGGGCAGTACTGGATGCTCAGCGGGGATGCTTTGCAGCGCAACACTTGGCATGCGGCCAGGAATTAGCCGCCGCTGCACAGTCTCTCTCCGGGGCAGGTGTTAGGTGCAGCCGGGACAGTATCGCTTCCCACGGACGAAGAGGGGTGCCCAGGAAGGTTGGTGAGAACGGGGGCAGCAGTCCATGGGAGCGCCGGAGCGCAGGGCAGTGGCAGTTACTCACAGAGTCAGGTTTTTCTCCTCCATGCACAACTCTGTACTCTTCCCCGGTCCCGGTCCGTAGTGGCGGCAGCCTTAACCTCTCGTGGGTCGGACCTCTGTCCCATCTCCCCAGGCTCTCTCTCTCTCTCTGCTGTCACGCCCCAGCAACCCGAACTAGAGCTCTGTACCTCTTCTGTGCTCAATCCCGTGCTCTGGCGACTGCACCCCTTTTAGTCCACGAGTGCAAGTGCCGGGTCCCGTCTCTCCCTAGATGTTACTGGCCCCAGCTTGGTTGTGCTGTCTGTTTGGTGTTACATCCAGACAGCTCTGTTCTGCCTCCCTGAAGGCCTGACAGCCTCCCTGAGGGGAGCTGCACACTGTGCGTCGGCTCTGTTTCGTGTCTAAGCTTGTTCTGCCGGGCCAATAGTGTCTCTACTCCTAACTGCCTATGCCCACACCTTTGCAAGTTGTCATGGCTACTTGGGTTTGCTAAGAACTGGCTGAGTCACTTCCTAACTGTGTTTGTAGAAACATTGTTAACCCTTTCCTAGTGACTGCTTCTCCCTGCTGTATGGTGGTGTGAGGTGTGTGTAGAACTTACCAGATTAACATCTTGACCTGCCCAGGGAGGATATAATGATATACCCTGTAGCGACTAGTCTCAGGGGCGCTACATGATCACGGGCAGCCGATGGTTGTCATGGTAGCGACAGGTCATGTGATGACTCCTGTCGCTATCATGACATAGTTCCTGTTAAAGCCGGCAAAGCAGCAGCTGTAATAAGAACGCAGCATTTCTGCTGCTCTGATCAACAGAAATAAATGAGCGATCAGACTTCTGATCCTTATAGTCCCCTAGTGGGATTAGTAAAATAAAAAAAAGTAAAAAAAAAGTGGATGGGTGGGTCAGTCTTTTCATATTAGTATTACACTCCCCAAAAAAATAAGACCTAGTACTTTTTTTGGGGCAAAAAATTTTTCGTGGAAGTACGGTAGTGCGTTTTTGTAAGAAGGATAAGATTGAAGTATCGGGATTGGGTGGGTTAGCATGTAGTGTTTTTAATGATGGTTTGTTGGTTTTATGTATAAGTTTTAATTTTATTTTGCTTCTTCATAGATTGGTATTTATTTGAATGGTGACTTACCTGTTGAGATTACCGGGCTGGCTGGTATTCGCCCGGGACAACAAATTAGTTGTAGTAGGGGTGGATCCCCTGAAAAAGAAAAATAATAAGGATGTATATGAGGGATTTGGAATTGTGGGGATTATAGGTCTATTGATGAAAAATGTTGTAATGATGACATTGTCTGGATTACATAGATAAAGGGGGTGTTACACGCAGCAATATTACTGGTGAAAGCACCCGCCCCGCTGTTTGTGCGTCACAGGCAAATTGCTGCCCGTGGCGCACAAAATCGTTAGGAGCCGTCAAACAGACTTACCTTCCCTGCAACGTTGCTGTTGCCGGTGAACCGCCTCCTTTCTAAGGGGGCGGTTCATGCGGCGTCACAGCGACGTCACTAAGCGGCCGTCCAATAGAAGCGGAGGGGCGGAGATGAGCGGCCGTAACATCCCGCCCACCTCCTTCCTTCCGCATTGCCGTCAGCCGCAGGTAAGCTGTAGCTCGTCGTTCCCGAGGTGTCACACGTATCGATATGTGCTGCCTTGGGAACGACGAACTACCTGCGACCTCTACAATCAACGATGTTTTGAAAAGGAAAGACGTGTCAACGATGGACGATAAGGTGAGTATTTTCCATCGTTAACGGTCGTTCCTTCCTGTCACACGCAACGACGTCGCTAACGATGCCGGATGTGCATCACGGAATCCGTGACCCTGGCGATATATCGTTAGATACATCGTTGCGTGTAACGGGGCCTTAAGAATGGGATATTGTATAAAAATTGTTATGGTTAATATAGCAATATAGTATTAACCCCTTCATAACCTAGGATGTAACGGTACATCCAAAATCATGAAGGGGTGATCACCGCTGGCTGCTGCAGTGAGCCAGTGGCGATCCCTGCACATGTCTGCTGATTAGAACAGCTGACATGTGTGGCTTACAGGCACAGGTGGATCCGCGATCCACCCACGCCTGTTAACCACTTAAATCGCACTGTCAAAATGTGACAGTGCGTTTTAAATCGTTGCAGTGAGAAACGCGCATTTCACCGCCGCCATCGGAGGACCATGATGTGATCACCGGCAGCTAAAGACTGTCATGGTAGCGACAGGTCACGTGATGAATCCTGTCGCTATTATGTCATAGTTCCTCTTAAAGCCGGAAAAGCAGCAGCTGTAACAACAACGCAGCATTTATGCTGATCAGAGCTGTGCTGCTTTGATCAACAGAAATGAATGAGCGATCAGACTTCTGATCCTTATAGTCCCCTAGTGGGATTACTAAAATAAAAATAGTAAAAAAAAGAGGATGGGAGGGTCAGTCTTTTCATATTAGTATTACACTCCCCGAAAATAAGATCTAGTGCTTTTTTCGGGGCAAATAAAATATAAGACAGTGTCTTTTTTTCGTGGAAGTACGGTAGTGCGTTTTTGTAAGAAGGATAAGATTGAAGTATCGAGATTGGGTGGGTTAGCATGTAGTGTTTTTTTTTTTTAAACTCGTTTTATTGAAGGTTAAGTAAGACATTACATTATAGGATAAGTCAGCAATTTGTACTTTACAAGTATACACGTATACTGTTTGATAAGCAGGGTAATAAAGCAACAACAATTAAATCAACAACTATTACTTTCAATCTGGCCTTAGCACATTAATCATTGCAGAGGTGTCAGTTCTCGAAAGATATCCATTCTGGGGCAAAAAGCCCACACCAATAAGAGAAGCGCAACCCAGATTACAGAGGTCTCGTAATATCCCCAATACATTATATCATAAACCACGTATTTCTCCTTTCCACCCGTCGGAGTACCATTAGTTACTATCACGCCAGTACCGACTGTAGGCTATCAGCTAGGGAGCCGGGTGATCCTCCGGTCAAGGGCGAGCCCATCCATCTACCCCATATTTTGTCGAATTTATTTAAAGAACCTCTTATCTTATAAACATAGTGTTCTGACGGAATTATAGCATTTACCAATGCAATCCATGAGGCTCTAGTTGGAGGGTGGATGCCCATCCAATTTAGTATAATGCCCTTCCGGGCCAAAAATAATACCTTTTTTATTAGCAAGTTTTCACTTTGGGACCAGGAGCGTACATCCACCACCCCAAATAGACACAGAATTGGGCACAGAGCAACTCCTTTCTGAAGTATGGTGGACAGAGTCGTTACAACCTCACTCCAATAGGAGAGAATGACCCGGCAATCCCATATCATGTGCCAGAAATCAGCACCGTCTCTCCCGCATCTTGGACAACCCACCCCCACCAGATTATTCACCTTTTTCATCTTGTTCAGTCTCTGAGGAGTCATATAACTTTGGTGTATTATGTATAACTGAATCAGTCTATTATTGACTGCAGGAGAGACTAGCGTGTGGGATTCGACAATGTCGTCCCACACTACATCATCAATTTCAGGGATCCTGACACTCCACCTCTCCCGGACAGAAAGAGGACTGTTCATGGCCTTGGCCCGGATAAGGGAGGAGTACAATTTGGAAATGAGGCCTCCAGGGCCCTGTGATCTGATAATTCCAATGACTGGAAAGGAAGAGAATCTAATCCCACGACCAGAGAACTGAGCCCGAAAGGCGTGCCTAATCTGGAGATACTGAAACCCATGAGATTCCGGCAAATCAAATTCTGCACGCAGTTGCGCAAAGGGGCGGAGATCACCATCCCGGACCAGTGATCCCAGGGAGACTATTCCTCGATTCCTCCATTCGCCAAACCCCGGCAGCCCACAAAAGTGTGGAAGGTCCAGGTTATCCCATAGGGGTATCTCAGTTGGCATATCATGGAAACCAAAAATGGTTTTAGCCTCTTTCCAGACCCTGGCCCCCAGTTTGTGTATTGGGAGGACCCAACCCTCAGGAGCCCTCTTGTGGTCCGTCAACAATGGCCATAGGAGATCCATACCTGTGAGCTCTGCCAGAAGACCCTCCGGAGAACCCCTCACCCCAGGAAGTGTCCATTGTCCCAAATATTTCAATTGTCCGGCCAGATAGTATATGTACAGATCAGGAAGGGCCATACCCCCCATGTCCCTGGGTCTCTGTAATTTGGCCAATTGGACCCTTGATCTGGAAGGACCCCAGACAAAGGTGATCATTAAAGATTCCAGGGACCGAAAGAAAGAGCGAGGAATCTGTACGAATACATGTTGGGTTATGTAAAGACACTTTGGTTGCACTATCATTTTAAGGAGATTAATTCTTCCCGCCACTGAGAGCGGGAGTTGGCTCCATCTATTAAATTTCTCCCCGAGGTGTGATAATAAGGGGGCAATATTTCTTGCTATCATCTCCGAAGGGTTTCCCGTCAATATAATCCCCAGGTATTTAAAATGATCCACCACTGGAACTCTACATATGTGGGTGTTCATCATTTCCTTCCTGTCCCGAGATAGGAAGAGGAGGTACGATTTTGACCAATTTATTGACAGGCCCGAGAACTCCCCAAATCGGTCGATTAACTCTACGGCTCTAGGAATGGAGGAATCCGGGTCAGAAGCAAACAATAACAGGTCGTCTGCATACAGAGACAAACGTTCATCTCCCTTACGATGTCTCACTCCCCGGTAGATTGGGTCCGTCCGAATGCGCACTGCCAACGGTTCCATGGCAAGGGCGAACAGAAGAGGGGATAGAGGACACCCCTGCCTGGTTCCCCTCCCCAAAGGGAAAGTTTCCGATACTCCGCCTCCCACCTGAATGTTAGCCGTTGGAGCTTTATATATAATCTCAATCCATCTAATAAAATCGTTGCCGAAACCAAATGCCCGCAGTACCTCCAGCAGGTATGGCCATTCTATAGAGTCAAAGGCCTTGGCCGCATCCAGGGAGACCAAAGCCCAATCCTCCTCTAACTTGGTGCCCATCTGTAGAATCACCTGTGCCCTCCTCAGATTATCCGAGGTACTTCTACCCGGAATGAATCCAGACTGATCCTCATGTATTATGGAGGAGATCACTTTATTGAGTCTAGTTGCTAGAATTTTAGTAAGAATTTTGTAATCAGAGTTCAACAGAGAGATCGGTCTGTATGAGCCACAATCCAATGGATCCTTATCTGGTTTCAATAGTAGCACGATGGTTGCCTCATAGAAGGAATCAGGTAACCGTCCCCTGCGGAACGAAGCCTCAGCCGTCTCCAGGAGAGCTGGAGCCAGCTCCCCCCTATACTTGTCAAATATTTCAATCGGGAGTCCATCTGGGCCAGACGCCTTACCCCTATTGAGGGCTCCCATCGCCTCCACCATCTCTTCCATGCTAATGGGCTCATCCAAGGCCGACCTCTGGGCCAAAGTCAGTCTGGGAAACTCCAGATCCCGCAAGTATTCAGCGATCTCCTCCCTTGACACAGTCAGCCTGGACTCATATAGGTTCCTATAGAAGTCCAGAAACACCTTCAGAATGCCAGTGACGGAGGTGATTGAATCGCCACCGGAGTCTCTGATCTTAAGGACCGCAGGTGAGCTAGTGGATTGGCGCACCAGGAACGCAAGTAAACTACTAGATTGGTTCCCTTGCTCAAAATATCTCTGGTTCATGAAGAAGACATGTCTCTTAGCCTTATCTTGCAGGAACAAAAGATATTTCCTCCCAGCCTGTAGCCACTGGAATCTGTTTCCTTCAGAAGGGTCTGAGGTAAATCTATGTTCAAGCACTCTATTTTGAGTGGCCAATTCCTCCTCCTCTCTGGCCGCCTGTTTCTTGACATAAGAGATAGAGGAGTGACAGCAACCCCTCAAATACGCCTTAAGCGCGTCCCAATAGGCCGAGTGATTCTCTTCCACGGAGTTCGTCTCGGTGTATGCCCTGAGCTGATCAGGAATCCTGTCATTGGTACCAAAGAGTGACAGCCACCAAGGGTTAATCTTCCGTGACACTTTACGAGATTTACAACCCTCCCACTTAATGCTGACAAATACCGGAGAGTGGTCTGATACTGATCTGGGTAGATGACACACCGATTGTATATGGGCACAGACTCTTTCATTTCCACAGATGTAATCAATTCTAGACAATGAGTTTTTCCCTGGGGTATAACATGTGTATTCTCTCAGTACTGGGTTAAAAAAACGCCACATGTCGCACCACCCCACCTCCTGGAGGAATGCACTCAATCTAGTTTGCATCGTAGGGGAGATCGGGACCTGTCGGGTGTTGAATCTATCCAGCCCTGTGTTACTAATGAAATTGAAGTCCCCCATGCAGAGCACCAAGGCTTGTGGGAATTGTGAGGCAAACTTAGCCGCTTCATACAAAATTGAGATTCCCATCGCAGGGGGGATGTATATAGCTAAGATCACTATCATGATCCCATCGATGTGAGCCTGGATAAACACATACCTCCCATCATTATCCTTTATAATCTTACCCGGGTCCCACCGCAATGCTTTATGGACTAGTACCGATACTCCCCTCGAATATGAGGAATGAACAGAGTGAGCTGACCATTGAACCCAAGGCTTCTGAAGCACTCTCGTGGTTTCCAACAACAAATGGGTCTCTTGTAAACATACAATCTGAGCTTTGGATTTTTTGATATGTGCGAATACTGCCGCCCGTTTCCTGGATGTGCCCAGTCCCCTAACATTCCATGTCATCAAGCTTAAAGCCATTGAAATGTATCTCTTACTGAATTAATAGGGAAATGTCAAAAACTTAACCCACAGTAGAACTTGGGCAAACGTACCCTTAAATACAAACTATCGGTTGCAAACACACAGCCGAAAGAACTGATCCAGTAGTGTGACCAGGAGAGGGTGTCCCTAGTAACGACCAGGGTGAACCAACGTGGCTAGATGGTGTACTTGGTACGGGGGTGTCCTCGAAACAAGGACTTAAGCTTCTCCTGCAGTCCAACGTATTGAATTACCCTGCAACATAGCCTATTAATCGTACTTGGGTAAGAGAACCCAAAGCGAATGGGCATAGAAATATGGGAAGAAGAAAGAGAAGAGAGAGAGGAAAAAAAAAAAAAAAGGGGGGGGGGTGGAATGGAGGAGTGAAAGGTGGGCGGGGAAGGGGTGAGGAAGAGAGAAAGGGGGCAAGGGAAGAGAAGAGAGAGAAGAGAACTTAAGATGGGCGGAAAAAGAGAGAGTGTGAGGAGGAGGAAATATAGAAATATAAGAAGAAGAGAGGTAACGGATGGCATTCTGGGTGGAAATTGGGGAAGAGAGAGGAAGGTTGAAGAGGGAAGCTGGAGAGAATAGCAAAAGAAGACTTAGAGGTAGATAGGGAATGGGATAGCAAGGATGGGTATGAGGATGAGATAAAAGGGGCTGAGGGATTAAACAAGTAAGTGAGACTGAGAGGGGGGAAGAAGAGATAGGAATATAAAGGAAATGGGAGGAGAATTTGCAGGCAATCCCAAATTATAAGTGATTATCATGTATGGTGACCTTAAAAAACCTTAATATAGCTCTAAAGACAAAATTCAGCATCCTGAACTTAAGTGCGTTGCCAAATACTGCAAACCCGGAGTGAAGTCCCATTTTGGATCGCAAGATGCAGGATAATTCAAGATCGCATGATGGTGATCATGGCACCGCAGCAGCGTTCTGGCACATGTCCCGCCTGAAGTCAGTTCAGTCCGGTCCCACCAGCGACGAGTATTCCAGAACTCAAACAGGACTTAGTAATGATCGCAGTGAGCTCAGGTCCCGACACACTCAGAGGCGCAACCTCCAGCTGCCCAGCCTCGAGGGGGGGCCAACCTGGAGACCGGCACAATGGAAGGCCAATAATAAACACATCCAGTAACTCACATGCTTCCGGGGGTCGCAAGCGCACCAGCGCATCCTGATGGAATCGTCAATTTCTCAACAAACTGGAACCAAAAGAGCAGGACGCGGACGCAACTGCGACCCCGAGCACCGCTCCACTCGTATGGCAGGGGAGATGAAGGAAACAAAAATATTTCGCGCCTTCAATATCAAAGGACGCCGAATATCTGCATAGGATGATCCTACAACTATCGCAACAGCGATTTCAGACGTCCCAGGAAAAAGAATCGTATCACCGACCTCACTCCAAAGGAGATGAAATAAACAAATCAGAACCGCGACGCCATCACAACAGCGATCCTCCCGGCGTCGCTCATGGCTGTAACGCATCAGCGCTTCCTCTTCAGCATGTTGATCCAATCATCCGCCTCCGCAGGAGAAGTAAAGAACAAGGATCGCTCTTGATGAACCACTCTGAGACGAGCCGGGAAGATCATGGAGTAAGCAATTTGGTGATCTCTAAGGCGTTTTTTCACCTGAATGAAGGATGCCCTCGTTTTCTGGAGAGACGCAGAGAAGTCAGGGAAAATCAGTATGGGAGCATTATTATGTAGGATCGGGCCTTTGCGTCGCGCCGCACCAAGGATCGCATCTCTATCCCTGCTGCTCAACAGTCGGGCCAGGAGAGGTCTAGGCTGCGCTCCCGGGGGAGGAGGTCTGGCCGGTACCCGGTGGGCTCTTTCTATAGCGAATGCCGCTGACAGCATCGCATCAGGGAAAGTTTCAGAGAGCCATGTTTCCATGAACTTACATGGGTCGCTCCCTTCTGCCCTCTCCGGCATCCCCAGAATTCTTAAATTATTGCGACGCAGGCGGTTTTCCAGATCGTCAGCCCTTTGCGCCCAGTTGTTTGCCGCGCTTTCCAAAGAGGACAATCTGCCCGGCGTCGCTCTTGCGTCGTCTTCCAGCGTGGAGATCCGCTGCTCCGTCTCCTTTACCCGCTCTCTCAGATTTTGCAGGTCCACCCGGAGGAGTCCCACATCGATCTTAACCTCCTCGATTTTGCCCGTCAGCGACACTTTTGAATCCTGGATCGCCGCAAGTAATTGCGAAGTAACTTGCTGCAAGGTTAGCTCCTGCGATTCTTTGGATCCGGCCTCCATGCTCTCCTCCTCCTCCGCCTCACTGGATTCCCGCTCCGACTGCTTGCCGACGCCATCTTGCTGGGAGTCCCGGGCAAACTTCTTCAGCTTTTCAGCCGCCGCTGCGCTGCGACCTCTGCTCATGGTACCGATCAGAATGCTCACCGCACCACAGGTAATCCGGAGGTGTATTTAGGCACCAATTTCGGCAGGATTAATAGTATTTATCAGCGTTGGACTGCGGAGCTGCTCTCAGATGCGACCGCTCATGCTGCCTGCTGGCCACGCCCCCCCAGCATGTAGTGTTTTTAATGATGGTTTGTTGGTTTTATGTATAAGTTTTAATTTTATTTTGCTTCTTCATAGATTGGTATTTATTTGAATGGTGACTTACCTGTTGAGATTACCGGGCTGGCTGGTATTCGCCCAGGACAACAAACTAGTTGTAGTAGGGGTGGATCCCCTGAAAAAGAAAAATAATAAGAATGTACATGAGGGATTTGGAATTGTGGGGATTATGGGTCTATTGATGAAAAATGTTATAATGATGACATTGTCTGGAAAACATGGATAAGAATGAGATAATGTATAAAAATTGTTATGGTTAATATAGCAATATAGTATTAACCCCTTCATAACCTAGGATGTAACGGTACATCCAAAATCATGAAGGGGTGATCACCGCTGGCTGCTGCAGTGAGCCACTGGCGATCCCTGCACATGTCTGCTGATTAGAACAGCTGACATGTGTGGCTTACAGGCACAGGTGGATCCGCGATCCACCCACGCCTGTTAACCACTTAAATCGCACTGTCAAAATGTGACAGTGCGTTTTAAATCGTTGCAGCGAGAAACGCGCATTTCCCCGCCGCCATCGGAGGCCCATGATGTGATCACCGGCAGCTGAAGGCTGTCATGGTAGCGACAGGTCATGTGATGAATCCTGTCGTTATTATGTCATAGTTCCTCTTAAAGCCGGAAAAGCAGCAGCTGTAACAACAACGCAGCATTTATGCTGATCAGAGCTGTGCTGCTTTGATCAACAGAAATGAATGAGCGAATAGACTTCTGATCCTTATAGTCCCCTAGTGGGATTATTAAAATAAAAAAAGTAAAAAAAAAGAGGATGGGAGGGTCAGTCTTTTCATATTAGTATTACACTCTCCGAAAATAAGACCTAGTGCTTTTTTCGGGGCAAATAAAATATAAGACAGTGTCTTTTTTTCGTGGAAGTACGGTAGTGCGTTTTTGTAAGAAGGATAAGATTGAAGTATCGAGACTGGGTGGGTTAGCATGTAGTGTTTTTAATGATGGTTTGTTGGTTTTATGTATAAGTTTTAATTTTATTTTGCTTCTTTATAGATTGGTATTTATTTGAATGGTGACTTACCTGTTGAGATTATCGGGCTGGCTGGTATTCGGCCGGGACAACAAATTAGTTGCAGTAGGGGTGGATCCCCTGAAAAAAGTAGATTTTGGGTACTCACCGTAAAATCTCTTTCTTGGAGCCTTCATTGGGGGACACAGGAAACCATGGGTGTATGCTGCTGGGACTAGGAGGTGACACTATGCAAATAAGAAAGATGGCTCCTCCCCCGCAGTATACACCCACTGACTGGAGCTGAGGAGATCAGTTTGTGTAAAAGCAGTACGAGGAGAAGCTTGAAATCTATAACATTCCGGATCCATTGAAGTCTTAGAAAAGGGCGGGTGCTGTGCCCCCCAATGAAGGCTCCAAGAAAGAGATTTTACGGTGAGTACCCAAAATCTACTTTTCTTTATCGCTTCATTGGGGGACACATGAAACCATGGGACGTCCTAAAGCAGTCCCCAAGGGTGGGAAGAGAAAAACCCGAAAACAGGGTTAGCAGAGACAAGATTCCTTGACCGGAACCTGGTCCTAGACCCCGTAAGGAAACGCTACCCGGCCAGGGGTCGAAGTATAGGAGAAAAGTTAGAGTACTAGGGAGTACTAAGAACTAGTGTAAAATGCGTGTGCTAGGGAATAGGATGATCAGGGAGACACTACATCCTTTGAGGTCTGTACCTAAGAAGGCTAAGGATCTAAGGCGACTGACAGCAATAGGTCGGGCTAAGAGAGAAAGAACTCGACAGACCCTGGTACTACGTTTGAGACTGTCAGAATGAGCGAAAAACTAGGGCACCTAGTAGAGGTAGGAGCCAGAAAGTGGAGGCCAAAGGAGCCTTGGCCCCTTATAGCCGCAGAATGACTAAAAGGGAAAACGACTGCCTAAAAGGTTGCAAGGGAGTCGGGATACTCGAGAAGCGTGTAAGGGAATTCCGCCATAGGGACACTTGACCCGTTGGTTCCACAGCACCCGAGGGGTGATGTGACCCTAGTGGAAGAAACAGCCTGCGGGCGAGAAAATAATACGGGAGATAATTCTCCTGTGTATGGAAGGGGTACAGAGAACCTGTGAGGTCTAGAGAAAAATGACAAGGTTAAGGAGTCAAAGGAATTCCCAGGACCGATTTCCGCTGTGACGTGGCCGACAGGAGAAGGGAATCCGAGCATCTACAGTAACGTGACTGGGAGAAACTCGAACTCTGTAGTCGGGTACTGGGTAATCATTGCAGTGAATCATGGGGAGGAGAACCCCCATGGGGGTGGACTCCTGAGAAAGACAAAAAGGAACAAGACCTGGGATGTATGACCTGGAGTGGGAGAAGGAAGGCCCTTTCGAGGGGGACCTCAAGAAGGGCTCGGACTAAGTCGTTGGCTTAAGCGCTAGCCGACCAGGGGAGGGACGTCTATTCCTGGAAGTTGGCGAGGAAGATGGGAGAATGACGGGAGAAAGAATAAAACATTCTTAATATTATTCTAAAACGCGTCATCACGTCATAACTAGAAGTGATGACGAGTGGAAGGAAATGAGCGAGAATATGTGAGTCCAAATGGTCTGGCAGGAACTCTGCTTGAAAAGTGCAGGGATGCACAAGCGGCTAAGACCAAGCGGTGGAAAGCGGACATGGAATCTGGTATGGCGGAGACTACAGAGAGATCTAGCTTATCTCCAAGAGCCATCTAGAATGGTTACGAGGGAAGTGAGGCAGACCCGGGACAGAGGAAAAGAAGACCCCTCTTGGCCTGAAACTGAAGCAGGTCATGTCTAGGTGTTGGCGAAGACCACTCGCTGTAGTGTCGAGTGTTCGGGTGGAAACACCCAGTGGCCTGAGTAATCAGGGCTCCCTGGAGGATTCTGTTGCGGAAAGAGGACAGAAGACAAACATTGGAACCTACAATCTGTCCAGAAGAGTGAGCCCAATGACTGGGCCATCAGGATACTAGAAGTCCCTTGGGGAGACTGGTCCTCCGTGGAATCGATGATTGGACGCTCCTGTGTCTGGTTCTTAACTTCATCTGTTGACTGAGAAGGGACTGAGGAATCTGATCTCTATCTGAAAGAGAGAGAATGTAAATAACGGCCTATGGATTTGGATATGTACAGTACCTGGCCGGAACCCTAGTGGAGGGCGCAGCCAAGGCTGGTCTAAGCCAAAAAATAGGCGGATACCAAAAAATACTATGAACCACCCGAGGAGGGTGGCAGGAAGTAAAAACGGACAACATACTGGTTAGCCGACAGAGTTGTACCCTGCTTACCTCATTTGGAAACCAAAATGACTGCTGTTTTAAGAAAACGACGGAGCCAACGTACGGTCAAGGGAGAAGAAGCATTACCTTGTGGTTACCTTACATGCATGTGCGAGGTAGGAGAAGGTCTCGAGTCACTGGGAAGCGACCAAAAGAGAGCTGCTGCTGAGCCGCGTCATGGGGTCCGTGCTTGCTGCCGGGGTGAAGCACACGACTCTCCGGTTAAATGGTCGCGTGTAGCCTTACCTCAAGGTTACTCCAGACGTATGGATGCAGATCACTGGGAAGTGAGTAAATAGCTGGTGCAGGAAGGAAGGACAATGAACTGGTCCAAAGGACCCTGGCTTACCGCCTGGTCACCTGACTGGATGGTTTGAAGTAAGAGAGAGTCCTGGGTCACTGGGAAGCAACCTATTGACAGTTGCAACCGTGGCGCATCATGGGGTCCCTACAGAACCCAGTCCTCGCTTCAGTCGGAGATGAGGGAGATAGCTGACCCACTAGGTGACTTCAGTCTGTTCGACTCTCTGGGTCGAGAGTAGTGAACACATACCTGTTACGGTAACCAGCCTCTGGTGTGGATAAACGCTAGCCCCTTGGGTAGCGGGCAGGATCATCGATCAGGAGTACTGGCACTGAATGTGACAGCTGCTCCCGTGCCGCCTCATGGGACGGAGATGGATGGAGTGCTCGCCTCGGTCAGAGATGAGCGGAAAAGCTGAACAAAGCACTTAAGCCAGTTGCTGTATCTGGCCTCTGGTTCGGAGAAGTGCTGGCCCAAAGGCTAGTGGGCAGGCTCATCAAATCACTGTCACGCTGTAGTATACAGGTGCATATAGAAACGCTGGCACACAAAATAGAGGTCACATGCAAGAAAACACTAGCACACCGCATGGTGGGTAGGTGCGTAAAGATACACTGGAGAGTGAATGCTGACGCGGCTCATCAAATCCTTGTCACGCTGTAGTATACAGGTGCGTATAGCCAACAGGTACACGAGGTAGGGGGCCCATTCAAGAAACACTAACACACCGGATGGTGGGTAGGTACATAGAGACACTCTGGATAGAGGGTACTGGCACCCTGGAAGGTGGACCGACATATAGAGACATTGGCACACAAGCAAGTGGACAGATTTGTGGTACTGTCAATCTGGATGCTGGACTTGATGGTCTATATACAAAAAAATTCTTTTGTCTGCAGAAACAGAGAGGTGCGATTAGAGACCTGACCCCCCAAACCGTGGGTAGGTTCACACAACACTGGTACGGTGGTGTAAACAGGTGCGTAAAGAAACACTGGCGCACTGAATAGTGAGGCGGCTCGAGAGGACACTGGAACACCAGAGTAAACAAATGCGCGTCATAACGCCGGCCCACTGAATAGCGGGCAGGATCCCAAAGGCACCTGTGTATTGGGGCAGACAGGCATGGCACAGACACTGGCACCTGGGTATTGGGGTACACAGACGCTGGCACACTGGATAGTGGACAGGGACAGGAAAGCGCTGGCGCGGAGATGTAGGCCAGTGCGTAGAGACGCTGACCCACTGGATAGTGGACAAGCGGGAGGAAAACGCTGGCACACAGAAGACACTGGCATACAGGTGAAGGCCACGGGCACACTGGTGTAGACCATTGCAAGCGAAACACTGGCACACTGGGTAGTGGACAGACACATGGTACCACTGGCACACTGTATAGTAGACAGGTAAATGGAGACACTGGCACACTGGATAGTGAACAGGCTGAGGTTGAAAACAGTGGACGGGTCAATGACCCTGTAAAAGGCGGGTATATGACAGCAGATAGGACATGAGGAACATTAACCCACCAATAGTGACCCTACGTGAGGAACACTGACACACTAGGTAGTGGAAACAGGAACATAGGCAGGAGCACAAGAAACACAGACGGTGGAAGTGGATAGGACCACAGTACGCTGGAATACCCCTGGAAATGGAGTGCGTGTAGGAGATTGACATCTCGCACCTGTAGAAGGGTGAGGGGGGGCTGTTAATATTCCCGGACTGAAGTCGCTCTATAACCCTGCGCTGTGTGTTAGAGGGGGGACAGCTCACTGCAAGTGAACTGCACCAGGAATCCGGGGTAGGTGCTCCTGGAGTAATAACAGGAGAGCCGGTTTTGCGGTAAGCTTAAGGTCTTTTTTTTTTTTTTGCAGTCTTGCAGAGACCGGGAGTCTGAGGCGAGTGGTGCTGGGCAGCCTGGAGCGGTGACTGCGGGGGCCCTGGGTCGCACTGGCTGTCTGCGGGGGGGCGCTGAAGCTGCGGTGGTGGGGTTAGTTACCGAGCCGGGAGGCTGGAAGTGCGGGCAGGAGCGACGTTCCCCGGGAGTCTCGGCGCCGGGAAGTGACGTCAGGCGCCAGGAAAGAGGGGGGCGGCGGTTGCACAGGGGAGCCAGAAGAATTTGAAAAGCCCGCGCGCGCGGGCTGAATTCCCGGCTGGGGGCGTGGCCAGGCGAGCGCGCGAACGCAGAGGGCCGCAATGAAGCCGGCTGCAACATTTTTAAAGGTATCCCCCAGAGGAGACGGCGGGCCGGAGGAGACGGCGAGCCGGAGGAGACGCCGGGCCGGAGGAGACGCCGGGCCGCAGGAGACGCCGGGCCGCAAGGAGCCGGGGCCTAAGTTTTAAGGGTAGGCCGCGGGGGGAGACGCCGGGCCGCAATGGAGCCGGGGCCTAAATTTTAAGGGTAGGCCGCCGGAGGGGACGCCGGGCCGCAGTGGAGCCGGGGGCTAAATTTCTAAGGGCAGGCCGCCGGAGGGGCCGCAATGGAGCCGGGGGCTAAATTTCTAAGGGCAGGCCGCCGGAGGGGACGCCGGGCCGCAATGGAGCCGGGGGCTAAATTTCTAAGGGCAGGCCGCCGGAGGGGACGCCGGGCCGCAATGGAGCCGGGGGCTAAGGTTTGAGGATAGGCCGCCGGATAGTGGACGCCACGGCAGGGGGACCGGTCGCAGAACCGGGGAAAACAACTACCAAGGGGGCTAAGGTGAGGGGTTCTAGGGGGGATATGGGACCCCTTGACCCAGGTGGAAAGACTGTGGGCTTCTATACACGGGATCCCTCCCCATAACCCGGGACGGGGAAGAAGGAGGGGGATTGGATTACTTATCTGAGTTCCCGGCTTGTCTTGAGGTGATCCTGGATCCATCCTGGAAGGTGAGCGAAGACATCTCGACGGTCGTCCCAGGCATAGTCTAGGGGAGACCAGAAGGGTACCTCTCCATCCTGGGTACGGTCTTCGTCCTCCTACCCCACAATCAGGCTCGGGAGCGAGAGAGTTTGGGGAGGGGGGCAAGGACCATCCGCCTGTCCCTCTGTGCGGATGCCCCCCAAACAGTCTTGAGAGTGTTAGGGGGGTAGGGTCCTGCCAGACAGACACGGAAGACAACGGAAGTGGCGGACGGACCCCACTTCTGTGCGACCGGTCTCTATGTGGGAGAGCAGGGTGAGCGATTACACCCTGTCGCCCGACGAGCTGTGTCTGAAAAACAAAGGGAAAACATTAATAAAACACAACCATACAAACCTGAAGGGCTGAGAGCAGCCCCTGCGTGTCCAACCTCCTCGGACACTAAGCAAAAACTGATCTCCTCAGCTCCAGTCAGTGGGTGTATACTGCGGGGGAGAATGTACAGTGCCTACAAGTAGTATTCAACCCCCTGCAGATTTAGCAGGTTTACACATTCGGAATTAACTTGGCATTGTGACATTTGGACTGTAGATCAGCCTGGAAGTGTGAAATGCACTGCAGCAAAAAAGAATGTTATTTCTTTTTTTTTTTTTTTTTTTTTTTTTTAAATTGTGAAAAGTTTATTCAGAGGGTCATTTATTATTCAACCCCTCAAACCACCAGAATTCTGTTTGGTTCCCCTAAAGTATTAAGAAGTATTTCAGGCACAAAGAACAATGAGCTTCACATGTTTGGATTAATTATCTCTTTTTCAAGCCTTTTCTGACTAATTAAGACCCTCCCCAAACTTATGAACAGCACTCATACTTGGTCAACATGGGAAAGACAAAGGAGCATTCAAAGGCCATCAGAGACAAGATCGTGGAGGGTCACAAGGCTGGCAAGGGGTACAAAACCCTTTCCAAGGAGTTTGGCCTACCTGTCTCCACTGTTGGGAGCATCATCCGGAAGTGGAAGGCTTATGGAACTACTGTTAGCCTTCCACGGCCTGGACAGCCTTTGAAAGTTTCCACCCGTGCCGAGGCCAGGCTTGTCCGAAGAGTCAAGGCTAACCCAAGGACAACAAGGAAGGAGCTCCGGGAAGATCTCATGGCAGTGGGGACATTGGTTTCAGTCAATACCATAAGTAACGTACTCCACCGCAATGGTCTCCGTTCCAGACGAGCCCGTAAGGTACCTTTACTTTCAAAGCGTCATGTCAAGGCTCGTCTACAGTTTGCTCATGATCACTTGGAGGACTCTGAGACAGACTGGTTCAAGGTTCTCTGGTCTGATGAGACCAAGATCGAGATCTTTGGTGCCAACCACACACGTGACGTTTGGAGACTGGATGGCACTGCATACGACCCCAAGAATACCATTCCTACAGTCAAGCATGGTGGTGGCAGCATCATGCTGTGGCGCTGTTTCTCAGCCAAGGGGCCTGGCCATCTGGTCCGCATCCATGGGAAGATGGATAGCACGGCCTACCTGGAGATTTTGGCCAA
Source organism: Anomaloglossus baeobatrachus (assembly GCF_048569485.1). Taxonomy (NCBI): domain Eukaryota; kingdom Metazoa; phylum Chordata; class Amphibia; order Anura; family Aromobatidae; genus Anomaloglossus; species Anomaloglossus baeobatrachus. Next base: position 22,594 of record NW_027445232.1, read on the forward strand.
GATCCTCCGCTCCTCCATCAAGGATCTTAAGATGGGTCGTCATTTCATCTTCCAACAAGACAACGACCCAAAGCACACAGCCAAGAAAACCAAGGCCTGGTTCAAGAGGGAAAAAATCAAGGTGTTGCAGTGGTCTAGTCAGTCTCCTGACCTTAACCCAATTGAAAACTTGTGGAAGGAGCTCAAGATTAAAGTCCACATGAGACACCCAAAGAACCTAGATAACTTGGAGAAGATCTGCATGGAGGAGTGGGCCAAGATAACTCCAGAGACCTGTGCCGGCCTGAACAGGTCTTATAAAAGACGGTTATTAGCTGTAATTGCAAACAAGGGTTATTCCACAAAATATTAAACCTAGGGGTTGAATAATAATTGACCCACACTTTTATGTTGAAAATTTATTAAAATTTAACTGAGCAACATAACTTGTTGGTTTGTAAGATTTATGCATCTGTTAATAAATCCTGCTCTTGTTTGAAGTTTGCAGGCTCTAACTTATTTGCATCTTATCAAACCTGCTAAATCTGCAGGGGGTTGAAGACTACTTGTAGGCACTGTATATGAGGGATTTGGAATCATGGGGATTATGGGTCTATTGATGAAAAATATTATAATGATGACATTCTCTGGAATACATGGATAAGAATGAGATAATGTATAAAAATTGTTATGGTTTAATATAGGAAGATAGTATTAACCCCTTCACAACCTACGATGTAATGGTACATCCAAATCATGAAGGAGTGATCACCGCTGCGGTGAGCCAGTGGCGATCCCTGCACATGTCTGCCGATTAGAACAGCTGACATGCGTGGCTAACAGGCACAGGTGGATCCGCAACACACCCGTGCCTGTTAACCACTTAAATCGTGCTGTCAAAATGTGACACTGCGTTTTAAATCGCTGCAGCGGGAAACGCGCCTTTCCCTGCCGCCATCGGAGGCCCCGTGACGTGATTGTAGCGTCCACGGGGCCTTAGGTTACTCGTCAGTGGGCCAGTGATTCTTTGGGGTAGCTGTGACTGGCCTGACCCGGTTCCGTGACCCCGTCGGCTACATGAAAAAAAAAAACACAAAAACAGGAAACGGACAAGTGTCCAATACAGACGGGGATGGAATGAGGGTGGCAGGCCCCTGGGAAGCGTGTCACCGGTTGCAGTAGTGACTGGGGTCCCGGCCTCCTCCGCCGCTGACCCTTCCTGCGGCTAATCCTCTCCCAAGGGCAGTACTGGATGCTGAGCGGGGATGCTTTGCAGAGCAACACTTGGTATGCGGCCAGGAATTAGCCGCCGCTGCACAGTCTCTCTCCGGGGCAGGTGTTAGGTGCAGCCGAGACAGTATCGCTTCCCACGGGCGGAGCGGGGTGCCCAGGAAGGTTGGTGAGAACGGGGGCGGCAGTCCATGGGAGCGCCGGAGCGCAGGGCAGTGGCAGTTACTCACAGAGTCAGGTTTTTCTCCTCCATGCACAACTCTGTACTCTTCCCCGGTCCCAGTCCGTAGTGCCGGCAGCCTTAACCTCTCATGGGCCGGACCTCTGTCCCATCTCCCCAGGCTCTCTCTCTCTCTGCTGTCATGCCCCAGCAACCCGAACTAGGGCTCTGTACCTCTTCTGTGCTCCGTCCCGTGCTCTGGCGACTGCAGCCCTTTTAGTCCACGAGTGCAAATGCCGGGTCCCGTCTTTCTCTAGATGTTACTGGCCCCAGCTTGGTTGTGCTGTCTGTTTGGTGTTACATCCAGACAGCTCTGTTCTGCCTCCCTGAAGGCCTGACAGCCTCCCTGAGGGGAGCTGCACACTGTGCGTCGGCTCTGTTTCGTGTCTAAGCTTGTTCTGCCGGGCCAATAGTGTCTCTACTCCTAACTGCCTATGCCCACACCTTTGCAAGTTGTCATGGCTACTTGGGTTTGCTAAGAACTGGCTGAGTCACTTCCTAACTGTGTTTGTAGAAACATTGTTAACCCTTTCCTAGTGACAGCTTCTCCCTGCTGTATGGTGGTGTGAGGTGTGTGTAGAACTTATAGAACTTACCAGATTAACATCTTGACCTGCCCGGGGAGGATATAATGATATACCCTGTAGCGACTAGTCTCAGGGGCGCTACATGATCACGGGCAGCCGATTGTTGTCATGGTAGCGACAGGTCATGTGATGAATCCTGTCGCTATCATGACATAGTTCCTGTTAAAGCCGGCAAAGCAGCAGCTGTAACAAGAACGCAGCATTTCTGCTGATCAGAAATTTGCTGCTCTGATCAACAGAAATGAATGAGCGATTAGACTTCTAATCCTTATAGTCCCCTAGTGGGATTACTAAAATAAAAAAAGTAAAAAAAAGAGGATGGGAGGGTCAGTCTTTTCATATTAGTATTACACTCCCCGAAAATAAGATCTAGTGCTTTTTTCGGGGCAAATAAAATATAAGACAGTGTCTTTTTTTCGTGGAAGTACGGTAGTGCGTTTTTGTAAGAAGGATAAGATTGAAGTATCGAGATTGGGTGGGTTAGCATGTAGTGTTTTTAATGATGGTTTGTTGGTTTTATGTATAAGTTTTAATTTTATTTTGCTTCTTCCTAGATTGGTATTTATTTGAATGGTGACTTACCTGTTGAGATTACCGGGCTGGCTGGTATTCGCCCGGAACAACAAATTAGTTGTAGTAGGGGTGGATCCCCTGAAAAAGAAAAATAATAAGAATGTATATGAGGGATTTGGAATTGTGGGGATTATAGGTCTATTGATGAAAAATGTTGTAATGATGACATTGTCTGGATTACATAGATAAAGGGGGTATTACACGCAGCGATATCACTGGTGAAAGCACCCGCCCCGTCGTTTGTGCGTCACGGGCAAATTGCTGCCCGTGGCGCACAAAATCGTTAGGAGCCGTCACACGGACTTACCTTCCCTGCAACGTTGCTGTTGCCGGCGAACCGCTTCCTTTCTAAGGGGACGGTTCGTGCGGCGTCACAGCGACGTCACTAAGCGGCCGTCTAATAGAAGCAGAGGGGCGGAGATGAGCGGCCGTAACATCCCGCCCACCTCCTTCCTTCCGCATTGCCGTCAGCCACAGGTAAGCTGTAGCTCGTCGTTCCCGAGGTGTCACACGTATCGATATGTGCTGCCTTGGGAACGACGAACTACCTGCGACCTCTACAATCAACGATGTTTTGAAAAGGAAAGACGTGTCAACGATGGACGATAAGGTGAGCATTTTCCATCGTTAACGGTCGTTCCTTGCTGTCACACGCAACGACGTCGCTAACGATGCCAGATGTGCATCACGGAATCCGTGACCCTGGCGATATATCGTTAGATACGTCGTTGCGTGTAACGGGGCCTTAAGAATGGGATATTGTATAAAAATTGTTATGGTTAATATAGCAATATCGTATTAACCCCTTCATAACCTAGGATGTAACGGTACATCCAAAATCATGAAGGGGTGATCCCCGCTGCCTGCTGCAGTGAGCCAGTGGCGATCCCTGCACATGTCTGCTGATTATAACAGCTGACATGTGTGGCTTACAGGCACAGGTGGATCCGCGATCCACCCACGCCTGTTAACCACTTAAATCGCATTGTCAAAATGTGACAGTGCGTTTTAAATCGTTGCAGCGAGAAACGCGCATTTCCCCGCCGCCATCGGAGGCCCATGATGTGATCACCGGCAGCTGAAGGCTGTCATGGTAGCGACATGTCATGTGATGAATCCTGTCGCTATCATGTCATAGTTCCTCTCAAAGCCGGAAAAGCAGCAGCTGTAACAACAACGCAGCATTTATGCTGATCAGAGCTGTGCTGCTTTGATCAACAGAAATGAATGAGCGATCAGACTTCTGATCCTTATAGTCCCCTAGTGGGATTACTAAAATAAAAAAAGTAAAAAAAAGAGGATGGGAGGGTCAGTCTTTTCATATTAGTATTACACTCCCCGAAAATAAGATCTAGTGCTTTTTTCGGGGCAAATAAAATATAAGACAGTGTCTTTTTTTCGTGGAAGTACGGTAGCGCGTTTTTGTAAGAAGGATAAGATTGAAGTATCGAGATTGGGTTGGTTAGCATGTTGTGTTTTTAATGATGGTTTGTTGGTTTTATGTATAAGTATTAATTTTATTTTGCTTCTTCATAGATTGGTATTTATTTGAATGGTGACTTACCTGTTGAGATTACCGGGCTGGCTGGTATTCGCCCGGGACAACAAATTAGTTGCAGTAGGGGTGGATCCCCTGAAAAAGAAAAATAATAAGAAGAATGTATATGAGGGATTTGGAATCATGGGGATTATGGGTCTATTGATGAAAAATATTATAATGATGACATTCTCTGGAATACATGGATAAGAATGAGATAATGTATAAAAATTGTTATGGTTTAATATAGGAAGATAGTATTAACCCCTTCACAACCTACAATGTAATAGTACATCCAAAATCATGAAGGAGTGATCACCGCTGGCTGCTGCGGTGAGCCAGTGGCAATCCCTGCACATTTCTACCGATTAGAAAAGCTGACAGTGTCTTTTTTTCGGGGAAGTACTCCAGTCACTATCATAACATAGTTAGGCTATGTGCGCATGCTGCGTTTTTTTGGCGCTGCGTTTTTGTGCGTTTTTTGCCGCAAAAAACGCACAAAAACGCACCCACGGCAAAGAACCTCATAACAAAGCATGCATTTTTACCGCTTTTTTTGGCTTCGTTTTGCTGCGTTTTTGCTCACTGCGTTTTCATGCGTTTTTTTTTTATCAGTGAACAATGCCATTAAAGATTGTTGGAGAAAAAAAAAAAAGGTCTGATGTCATTTCTTTCCTCAATATGTTCTTCATTCTCTACTAGTGTATGCGGGAGAGCATACAGCTGCAGAACTACAAGGCTCAGCATGCTCCACCCAGGACTGTATGCTGGAGGGAGAGGCAGGGGGAGCAGAACTACAAGGTTCAGCATACTTTATCCACTAGTGTATGCAAGAGTGCAGACAGCAGCTGCAGAACTACAAGGCTCAGCATGCTCTATCCAGGACTGTATGCTGGAGGGAGAGGCAGGGGAGCAGAACTATAAGGCTCAGCATACTTCATCCACTAGTGTATGCAGGAGAGCCTACAGCAGCTACAGAACTACAAGGCTCAGCATGCTCCACCCAGGACTGTATGCTGGAGGGAGAGGCAGGGGGAGCAGAACTACAAGGTTCAGCATACTTTATCCACTAGTGTATGCAAGAGTGCAGACAGCAGCTGCAGAACTACAAGGCTCAGTATGCTCTATCCAGGACTGTATGCTGGAGGGAGAGGCAGGGGAGCAGAACTATAAGGCTCAGCATACTTCATCCACTAGTGTATGCAGGAGAGCCTACAGCAGCTACAGAACTACAAGGCTCAGCATGCTCCATCCACTAGTGTATGCAGGAGAGCAGACAGCAGCGGCAGAAATACAAGGCTCAGCATCCTCCATCCAGGACTGTATGCAGTTTTTTGCCCAAAAAAAAATGACATGGGCTTTGCCATATTTTTGTATGCTAGCCAGGTACAGCAGGCAGGTATGGGCTGCCCCCAACCCCCAGCTGCCTATTTGTACCCGGCTGGGAACCAAAATTATAGGGAAGCCCTTTTTTTTTATTATTTCATGAATTTAATGAAATAATTAAAAAAAAACAAAAAGGACGTGGGCTTCGCCCAATTTTTGAGTCCAGCCAGGTACAACTAGACATCTGGGGATTGGAATCCACAGCGCAGGGTGCCCAAGCTTTCTGGGCTGCCCCGCTGCGAATTGCAGTCCGCAGCCACCCCAGAAAATGGCACTTTTATAGAAGCGCCATCTTCTGGCGCTGTTTCCAACTTTTCCAGCTACCCTGGTGCGAGGTGGCTCGCTGGGTATTAATGGGGTTAGGGCTAGCTGTATGTTATCAATTGGCCCTAAGCCCGAAATTCATGGTGTCACGCCATTATTAGGCATGGCCACCATGAATTTCTAGTAAAGATAAAAAAAACACTACACAATTAGTGACTCCATCTTTATTGAAATAAAGAACCCCCCTCCGTAATCCTGGGTCAAGGGTCCCACGCCGTCCAATCCGGATCCAGTATCATCTGATCGGTTTGCTGGAAGGCAAACCAATCAGATGATGTGTCAGGTTCAAGGACGTGAATCACATCACACATCAGCTGGTTTTCTAAAAGCCGTTTATACAATCAGCTGATGTATCAGCGCAAAAAAAAAACAACAAAAAAACACCACACACTTCTGTGCAGACTCCCGTCCGATCGCTGCAGGAGCCGGCGGTAATCAGCTGATGGAAGTCACCTGACCGCATCAGCTGATAATTTCTGTCGGCCAGGCGGTAAAAAGCCGGCCTCACTGCTGGACTTATACAATCAGCTGATGCCGTCAGGTGACGGCATCAGCTGATCACCGGCAGGTCCTGCAGCGATCGGTCGTGTCCCGGGAGTCTGCCGACAGGTGAGTATGAGATTTTTTTTTTCTACTGTTCACTTTTGATTTCGCAGCTGCTTACACCTCCCGTCCGGACATGGCGCAGGACGGGAGCAGACACGGCGCCGGACGGAAGGTGGAAGCAGGGGTGGCGGTAGCGGGAGGATTCACTCTTCTGTGTTTACCAACACAAGGAATCCTCTTCCTGTACACGTCACTGTACTACCCACCCCTTGCGTTTATAGCTGTGTTTTAGTCATAGAGACGCACTAAAATGCAGCAATATTTGTAATTTGCGTTTTTCATTGCGTTTTTGAACATCTCATTGAACTCAATGGGTGAAAAACGCAGTGAAAAACGCAGGAATAATTGACATGTTGCATTTTTTTGGGCCCCACTAAAATGCAGCTAAAAAAAAACCGCTGTGTGCAGACAGTAAAATTGAAAACTCATAGATTTTGCTGGTGAAGCAAAGTCATGAAGTTTTCTGAACAAAAAGGCACCCGAAAAACGCGCAAAAACACCGCAAAAAAACGCCTAGTGCGCACATAGCCTTAATGTTACAGCCGGCAGAGCAGCGGCTGTAACAAGAACACAGCATTTCTGCTGATCAGAGCTGTGCTGCTACCTATGTATCTATTATCTATGTATGTATCTATCTATCTATGTTTGTATCTATGTATCTATTATCTATGTATCTCTCTATTATCTCTGTATTATCTCTCTCTATATCTCTCTATTATCTATCTATCTATTATCTCTCTATCTATCTATATATTATCTGTTAAAGTAGCTGTTAAAAGCATTAAAAAACGCAGGGACCAACCTGCAAAATAACGCACCAAAACGCACCAAAAACGCACCAAAATGCAGTAAAAATGCATGCGTTATTATCTACGTTATTGGTGCATTATTTTAACGCAGGTGTGCTAATCCTTCACTCTCAATAAATTTCTTGAGAAAAATCATTTTTCTAGTGCGCATATAGCCTAAAGGCCGCTTTACACGCTACGACATCGCTCAAGCGATTTCGTTGGGGTCACGGAATTTTTTTTTTTTTTTTTTTTTCTGCTGGTACTCTTCTGGAACCACACTTCTGACATTGAACATCGACATGGATTTTTGTCATATATTGATTATCTTCCTTCTTGTACCACGACTGGGACATCTGAAGCAATATTGTATTCTCTATGTTATACTTATGTTTTTTCACCGGTGTCACTGTGTTTATATTCATATTTTTATGATCATGGAGTTATTGTATAATGATTATTTCCCTCTTGTGCCACGATTAGGAGATCTCAATTTACATTGAACATCCTGTGACATGAAGTTTATGTATATTATATATACACTGGTCATTCCTCTCCTGTGCCACGACTTGGGATGTTTTTTGTGATATTGAATAATCTGTGCTACAGTATATGATCTCCTTATGTGTTATACTGCTCATACTTATTTAGTTTAACTTTGATATGGAACTCATGTATTACGCATTGATTACCTTCCTCTCTGTACCACGACTATGACACTTGAATTAATATTGAGGGTTTGATGTTATAGTATATGTTTTTTTATCAGTGGCACATTGTTCATAATTACCTATGTATATCCTTGATATTTATCATGTATCTTCCTCTTGGGTCACGGCTAGGACCTTTTAAGTTACATTTAAGACTTTATGTCACAGTTGATGTTCTCTTATTACTGTTACATTGCATATTTACTTATCCTTGTCTTCTTATGCTCGCTCCCGCCCCTCCTCCCCCCGTCGGCGCGGTTGCATCAGTGACCTACTGGCCCGGCTCTGTCGGCGTCATCATCGCCTGCGCACGTGCGCGGTTCGTGGGTGACGTGTCCCCACTTTCCGCACATGCACGCTACCTAACAAAAAAAAAAAAAGGGGCGTTGACTGCTGACAGAGCTGGTCACTGGCCGCGATTGGTCCGGCCGCGCTGACAGAGTGGGGATGGAGCAGTTGGAGCATGGGAGCACCATGTATAAAAACACATGGCTGCTTCACAGTGTTCCACCTCCCCTTGATGAAATAATCTTATAGCTGAGATTGTGAAAGGTATACGTTGGGGCTCTCTCCGGGGGGGGGTCTGCTCTGCTGCTTATCAGGCCGGCTTTGTGCACTTATGGGTATGTTTACTTAAACCTGCTGGGATTCTATTCATGCATTCATGTCTTTGTACTTAATCTGACTGTTCATTGGCATCCACTTAGCACCTCATGGTGGCTAAACCTGTTTATCTGTTTATAGCTTTTTTGACTGTTTAACTATTTGACTCTGTCACTGCAGAAGTTGCTGTTTCACCAGCATCTGTATCAAGCACTGTTTATTAGTGATTAGTGAGACTTGGATCCTATTTTATATATTTTATATATCTCTGTTATTTCAGAGTATACACTGTTATCATTGTGCTTATCCAGAGCTGTTTTTTTCCATCTGTCTATGTGTAACAATTGTCAAAATTTTACACCATGCTCTTTATGTGCAGGATGCCTTGTTCATGTTTTTGACCCAGTCTGTTATTTATTCATTTTACTTGTGCCCTATATGTAATTGTCATCTAGTACATCTATATTTTATCTGCCGGCCCGTTTTTGCCGCTGATTCCTTTGTGCCAGTTGCTATTTATTAAACCTATTTGCACTTTACTCCTTGTCCTCCAGTCTTTGTATTATCTATGTATGTATCTATCTATCTATGTTTGTATCTATGTATCTATTATCTATGTATCTCTCTATTATCTCTGTATTATCTCTCTCTATATCTCTCTATTATCTATCTATCTATTATCTCTCTATCTATCTATATATTATCTGTTAAAGTAGCTGTTAAAAGCATTAAAAAACGCAGGGACCAACCTGCAAAATAACGCACCAAAAACGCACCAAAACGCAGTAATAATGCATGCGTTATTATCTACGTTATTGGTGCGTTATTTTAACGCAGGTGCGCTAATCCTTCACTCTCAAGAAATTTCTTGAGAAATTTCTTAAGAAAAATCATTTTTCTAGTGCGCACATAGCCTAAAGGCCGCTTTACACGCTACGACATCGCTCAAGCGATTTCGTTGGGGTCACGGAATTTGTGACGCACATCCGGCTGCTTTAGCGATGTCGTTGCGTGTGACACCTATTAGCGATTTTTGCATCGTTGCAAAAACGTGCAAAATCACTAATCGGTGACATGCCCCCCTAATCTCAATTATCGTTGCTGCTGCGTGTACGATGTAGTTCGTCGTTCCTGCGGCAGCACACATCACTATACGTGACACCGCAGGAACGAGGAAGCTCACCTTACCTGCGGCCGCACGCAATGAGGAAGGAAGGAGGTGGGCGGGATGTTTGGCCCGCTCATCTCCGCCCCTCCGCTTCTATTGGGCGCCTCTTAGTGACGTCGCTGTGACGCCAAATGAACCGCCCCCTTAGAAAGGAGGCGGTTCACCGGTCACAGCAACGTCGCTATGCAGGTAATTAGTGTGGTAATTAGGCAGCAATTTGCCCATGGCGCACAACCGATGGGGACCGATATCGGTAACGATATCGCAGCGTGTAAAGCGGCCTTAAGAGTAGGTTTTTAGTTATTAATATTGGGTATTGCACTACTTCTTGAGTAACCACATAATTCACAGAATATTGATCACTGTTCCTAGGCATTGAACTAAATTAGCTAGTCACATCAAATTCACCACACAATAGTAATTACACAATTTTCAGCACTTACTTATTTTTATGCCAAAATTGCCCTTGAATCTGAGGGTTAGTAATCTGACTACTTTTGATTAGTAAGTGCCCATATATTGTTCTTAGGCCGGTATTAACCACAACCTTGAAGGTTTAATTAATAGCAATTATTACTGTTTACATCAAATTGTTGCAATAATTATGGCCACACATATGGTTATTGGTTATCATACTATAGGCCCTGAGGTATCTTTAGTATGATCCTTGGTAGCATTTAAAAAAAATAAATAAAGTGTGAAAATATAATTCACTCAATAGGGAATCATTCCATTTATAACCTATGGGGTGGATTTATTATTTGCTTATCCCTTCTTTTTCATGTCAATCTCATGTCCACATATAGTATGGTTCTAGTATATACTAAATTTGTGTAATGTTCGGGATTTCTTCCAATATATAGTCAGCAAACATGGGTATAGTCCATACATACATAGTCCTACATTCACAGAATTTTAGTTCCAGGGAGCGCTGAGCCTGTTGGTGTCTCCCCTGACCACCAACAATGTCGACAACATGGCCTAGCTAGCATGCACCGCCATTACCATGATGGCGCTGCTGGCTCGCGGGCCGCGGTCTGAGAGTTGTGGGTCACATGTAAATAGGCACATCACATGAGCTTAGCGACACTGTGACGGGGTCCTTCTCCCATATCACACAATTAACAGAGTGAGAGATGGCGGTACAATCCAAAGAGCAATTATTCCAAGCAACTCAAATGGTCCATAACATAAACCACAAAACAGAGGGTAAAATTAGTCCTGTAACACAAATATAGTCCGGTAAGCGATAAATGTACAGGTCTCTCTGAGAAGCCACAGTTTCTCACAGAGGATTAATCCTTCTCTGTTCAAGTTCTCCAACAGACTGATTGAGTCTACCAGGTAAGCAAAGAGGTTGGGTGAATCTCAGGCCCCTTCCCCCAAACTTAGGAACAGGAACACTACAGGGGGTGATTACCTACAGACAATACAATGTACACACAAGCAGTACAAATAATGGACAGTGAACCAAGCTTAAAATATGAATCTACACAACATGATACACCTCCCCCCATATCCAACCATCACAGCCACTGACTTGGAACTTCCTTTCTGTCACATGACCCGTCATCAGTTGTAGCAGGTACGCGAGTACAGCACAGTTGTTCTAGGCTGCCAAATAGTCACAGTACCCGATCACCTGCTTCTTGCGGCTCACAGGCAAGTGCCCCCCTTGACGATCGCGGCTGGTGCAAGGGTCGCACCTGTCAGTGCTCACTGCTTTATTTCAGATGAACGTTTTACCGATGCAGAGCAGAGTCAAGCTCTCTCTGCATAACTATTCCAATGGCAGCTGCTGGCCAATAAGTGGCAAGAGGTTGATGCATATGACGTCACCTGTTTGCCTCTGATTGGCCGGCGGCTGCCATTGGAATAGTGCAGAGAGAGCTTGACACTGCACGGCGGCAAAACTTTCATCTGAATTTCAGATGATGCGTTGACAGTCGCCAGTTGCCTCGATCATCAAGGGGGGCTCGTGCCTGCTGGCTGCAAGAAGCAGGTTGGAGAATGGAGGAGAGGTATGAAATGGCACAATAGCAGACAAGGATGAGGCATTGCTACAAAAAAAGGATCAGTAAAGGGGACAGTATAGTAAAAGTAAACAAGGATGGGCACATTAGTAAAAAGGGACAAGGATGGGCATATTACTACACGATGGGCATAATACTACAGAATGGGCACATTATTACAGGATGGGCACATTACTACAGAATGGGATCAAGGAGGGGGCACAATACTACAGGATGGGCACCTTGCTACAGAATGGGCTCAAGGACGGGGCACATTAGTAAAAGGGAACACGGTTGGGCACATTACTACAGGATGGGCACAATACTACAGGAATGGGACAAGGATGGGGCAGATTAGTAAAGGGGGACAAGGAGGGAGCACATTACTACACAATGGTCATATTACTACAAGTTGAGGTCAAGGTGAGGGCACAATACTACAGGATGGACACATTACTACAAGATGGGCTCAAGGATGAGACAAATTATAAAAGGGAACAAGTTTAATAATACAGGATGAGCACATGTTTGGGGCACATTAGTTAAAGGGGACGAGACTGGGCACATTACTACAGGATGGGCACATTACTACACAATGGGGACAAAAATGGGGCACATTTGTAAAAGGGGACAAGGATGGGCACAAGGATGGGGAACATTACTAGAGGATGGGCACATTACTGCAGGATGGGGACCATTACTACAGGATGGGCATATTACTACAGTAGGGGGACAAGGATGGGGCACATTAATACAGGATGGGGACAAGGATGGGCACATTACTACAGAATGGGGAAAAAGAGGGGGCACATTAAGCCAGGATGGACACTTTACTAAAGGATGGGCTCAAGGATGGGGCATATTAGTAAAAGGGGACAAGGTTGGGCACATTACCACAGGATGGGCACAATACTACAAAATTGGGACAAGGATGGGGAACATTAATAAAAGGGGACAAAGAGGGGGCACATTACTACAGGATAGGCACATTTCTACAGGATGGGGTCAAGGAGAGGGCACATTACTACAGGATGGGCACAAAGATGGGGCACATTACCACAGGATGGACACTTTACTAAAGGATGGGCTCAAGGATGGGGCACATTTGTAAAAGGGGACAAGGATGGGTACATTACTACAGGATGGAGACAAGGATGGGGCACATTACTACAAGATGGGGCACATTACTACAGGATGGAGCACATTATTACAGGATGGGCACATTACTACAGGATGGTGACAAGGAAGGGCACATTACTACAGGATGGGGACAAGGATGGGCACATTAATACATAATGGGGAAAAGGAGGGACACATTAATACAGAATGGGGAAAAGGAGGGCTGCATTACTACAAGGTGGGCACTTTACTACAAGATGGGCTCAAGTATGGTGCACTTTAGTAAAAGAGGACAAGGATGAGCACATTACTACATGATGGGCACATTACTACAGGATGGTGACAAGGCTGGGGCACGTTACTACAGGATGGGGACAAGGATGTGCACATTACTACAGAATGACAAGCAAGAAAATAGATCCAGCGCTTGTAAGGAACCAGCTTGAATAGTTCATGTAAAATATCCAAATTTATTTAGAAATGTTGCAAGTAAAAATACAGGACAGTCATAACTACCCCCTTGTAGGACTAGATGGTCAGTGGGGACAACACGATTCTGCCAATCTCTTGGCCTTAATCATGTACATGATTAAGCCCAAGAGATTGGAGAAACGCATTGTCCCCACTCACCATCTAGTTCTACAAGGGGGTAGTCATGACTGTCCTATATTTTTACTTGCAACGTTTCTAAATAAATTTTGGATATTTTATTGAACTACTTCAAGCTGGTTTCTTACAAGCGCCACATCTATTTTCTTGCTTGTCTTCATACGGTTGGCCAAACGAAGTCCAGGCTGCCACTAGGATGCCAGAGAACCAGAGGAGGTGAGCTGACAACATTGCTTTCTGTTTCTTATTACTACAGTATGGGAACAAGGATGGGCACATTACTACAGGATGGAAACAATAAATACACAAATTCCATTTAAACAAAAGTATAATGAGTGTTAGCCATGGAATAACGTTACATAATTCCCAATCTGACGAAAATGCATATATCCACAAATAGAATTATATTAAGGAGAGAACAAAATGGACTAAACACCATAAAAAAATACAAATTTTATTAAACATATTAAAAAATAAGATATAGAAAAACAGACAACAGTAAATGTAAATGCCATGGTTCGAGATCACACTTGATATGCAGTATAAAATGAATTGATCACATACAGTATTTGGCATGTAAACATATGTAAGTATACAGTAGTTAAAGGGAACCTGTCAGCAGAAATTTCGCAATAAACCTAAAAGATTCCCCTTCTGCAGCTCCTGGGCTGCTTTCTAGAAAGGTTCCTGTTGTTATTGTGCCCCCTTTGAGACCTAAATAAATACTTTATAAAGTCTTACCTTTTTGTATCCAAATCTTTTTTTTTATGGTCACGGGGGCGGGCTGTCTTGCGTCCGTTATTCTCCCTCCTGATGCTGTACGCCGTCCCCCATTGCTCATTTCCATACATGAGGACGCCGCCCAGTGCTCCCATGGTCTCGCGCATGCCCAGTGCCACTCTCGCGGGACTGTGCGCAGTGTGTCCGCTGGTGACGTGATTGCGCAGGGAGTGAAATTATGGGCGGCGCTGTGATTGTCATCAGCAGCGTCATCCAAGTACCCGCTCATAATCTCCTGCCCGCGCTTTTCACTCTGCCTCCACCGTTATGCGCAAGCGCTGGCCATATGAACCCACGTCACCTATTACCCATCTTTCCCTGGAGCAGGAAATAGATGTGAGGAGCAGCATACCACCGATCATAACCGCATAACGGTGGAGGCAGAGTGAAAAGCGCGGACACAAGATTATGGGCGGGTACTTGGATGACGCTGCTGATGACAATCACAGCGCCGCCCATAATCTCACGCCTGCGCAATCACCTCACCAGTGGTCACACTTTACACAGTGCTGTCCCGCGATAGTGCCACTGGGCATGCGCGAGACCTAGGGAGCACTGGGCGGCGTCCTCAGGTATGGAAATGAGCAATGGGGGACGGCGTAAAGTGGCAGGAGGGAGAATAACGGACGCAAGACAGCCCGCCCCTGTGACCATAAAAAAAGATTTGCATACAAAAAGGTAAGACTTTATAAAGTATTTATTTAGGTCTCAAAGGGGGCACAATAACAACAGGAACCTTTCTAGAATGCAGCCCAGGAGCTGCAGAAGGGGAATCTTTTAGGTTTAGTGCGAAATTTCTGCTGACAGGTTCCCTTTAAACCACAGAAATATAATACACAAAGCTAATACCAAATATAAAGTGACTAGTGCATCAGCACTTGGAGCAAACCATATGCTCCTAGGCAATATCAAAAGTTTAGATTCAAGATACAGCCAAAAATTGAACCAGTGGGGTGCCCATATATTAAGGGTATTATATTACCTGGAAATACTGCAGTATATAATTGGTGCTTGTAACATCCATGGCGGCATCCTCACACTCTTCTGCTCCCCTCCCCTGGCGAGGACATTGGTTTTCTCCCCTATCCAGACGACCAATTTCTTAAAGAGCCAATATCCTCATATCTCAGAAGTACCTCCAAGGTCAGCTGGGAGGTCGCAGGTACTTAAAGCACCTCTGCCTTTTACTGGTGCCTGGGCAATCAGTTAGAAATTAACAAAAAACAAAATTCCTAAAAGTTGCAAATGTTATTAAGTATAATATTAAAAACTCACTATGTGGATGTGAGAAAAGCACTCCAAAATAATAGAGGAGAAAAATAAGCGAGATAGGCATGGATCTAGGTAACTCTAAATGGCCCTGCTATTGCCACTACGGTCTCACCCTACCTTACCGTGGAGGTTTGTACCCTAATAAAACGCAAATGGTGCCTCCGCTCAATGATGACTCACCCTTAAAGACCCTAATGAGTCCCTAAACTAGATCCTATCATAAATTATCCACAAATACAATGTCTGATCAAATAGGTTTGCGTTTTCAGTGTATCCACACCATTTAGGGACATCTATACCCCAATCAGGCCTCCTGATGAACCTGAAACAGGGGAAACGCGTTGAGGCCGTCTTGTGAATAATGACATGTATAAGGGAAGTGTTTTTATCTTTATTTTTTTGTTTGATCTTTTGCTTGTTTTTGTAACCTGTAATTGTGGGTCCTTTCTTTCATTTACGTGGGGCGTTGTGGTGCACACCAGTAGCCCTCGCAGTTTGATTTGCTGTTTCATGAGGTATCTATCAGGATTCAGCATGGCATATTATTAGTAGATACCTTCGTGGTTATTACCTTTTGAGCTTGGTTATTTAAAACCTATTTGATCAGACTTTGTATTTCTGCATAATTTATGATAGGATCTAGTTTAGGGACTCATCAGGGTCCTTAAGGGTGAGTCATCGGTGAGCAGGGGCACTATTTGCATTTTATTAGGGTGCCAACCTCCGCAGCAAGGTAGGGTGAGACTGTATGGGCAACGGCAGGGCCCTTTAGGTTTACCTAGATCCTTGCTTATTTCACTTTTTTTGGTCCACTCTATTGTTTTGGAGTGCTTTTCTCACATCCACATATTGAGTTTTTAATATTATACTTTAATTTGCAACTTTTAGGATTTTTTGTTTTTGTTAATTTCAATTGGGATTTGTCCTCTATCCTTGATTGTTAGCCGCAATAAGTTAGGGGTACTTTGCACGTTGCGACATTGCAAGCCGATGTTGCGATGTCGAGCGCGATAGTCCCCGCCCCCGTCGAAGCAGCGATATCTTGTGATTGCTGCCATAGCGAACATTATCGCTACGGCAGCTTCACATGCACTTACCTGCCCTGCGACGTCGCTCTGCCAGGCGAACCGCCTCCTTCCTAAGGGGACGGGTCGTGCGAGGTCACAGCGACGTCACAAGGCAGGCGGCCAATAGGAGCGGAGGGGTGGCGATGAACAGGACGTAAACATCCCGCCCACCTCCTTCCTTCTCATTGCAGCCGGGACGCAGGTAAGGTGATGTTCCTCGCTCCTACGGCATCATACACAGCGATGTGTGCTGCCGCAGGAACGAGGAACAACATCATACCGTCGCTGCTGCAAAATTATGAAAATGTCGGACCCTACACCGATCATACGATAACGACGCTTTTGCGCTCGTTAATCGTATGTAAAAGGATTCACATACTGCGATGTCGACAGTGACGCCGGATGTGCGTCACTTTCGATTTGACCCCACCGACATCGCACCTGCGATGTTGTAATGTGCAAAGTACCCCTTGGAGTCATTGCTAGTTCTCAGGTCCCTTAGCGCTGCTGCTGATATTGTGCTGTCTGCTGCTGCTCACACTTCTTTATATTGTAGTGCTGTGCTTCCTTGCTGTTCCACTGCTGCCGCTACCATCCACGCCGTCCAGCTTACACGATACCCGTCTCCTCAAGTATCCATGTCAGTCGCAGCTGCTGTACTATCAATCCGTCCATCCATCCCAGACAGAATCTCAACACCTGCTGCTGCTCTAACCTACTGCCAGAGACTGTTGCTCGTTTACCCCTGGGGGCAGCTGAAGCAGCACCAGTCTTCCTGAGTGTCACCCGCACACATACCTGCAGTGTAACACCCTCACCATGAGGGGCTCTGGAGAAGACCAGGCTCAGGTCCATAGTCAAGCCCCTTTAGTTTTTCTGTGTGCTGTGGCTCAGTGGCTTTTCTAAATATCTCTGCTCTGCGGGCGAGCATAACAGTTTTCCCAGGACATGAACCATGCTGGCCCTGCATTCTCGGCTCAGTGAGAACTTGCTCATTTGCAGGAGGAACAACACCATCTCATGACCAGTCTGCAGGCTATGGACACATGGCTGACCTCTCTGCAGTTGACAGATCTTGCAACCAACAACACTCAGCTTACCAGCGTCTAACAAGAACTTACTCATCAGGAAGGTATACAAGGTCGGGTGCTGGAGTATTTAGCTTCCATGGACGAACGGCAGACATCCAAGCAGAATGCTTCCAGCCAAGCTGCTACTCCAGTTTTGGAGCCTTCTGTGCCGTCCTCTCTTCCAGTCGGCAGTCTTCCTCATTCGTCTCAGCAGACATCCACGGTACCGAGGGGATCCGAAGCTTTGTTAAGGGTTTCTTAATAGTGCCAGTTGCACTTCCGTCTCCTGCCGCAGCAGTATCCCACAGATGCCACCAAAGTGGCTTTCCTGGCCTCTTACCTAGAGGGCGAAGCTTTGGACTAGATCAGTTCGTTTCTGGAGAGGCTTGATTCACTAGTCTCCAACCTGTCTATCTTCCTGGAGACTTTCCAGGAAATATTTGATGAACCTGGCCACATTGCATCTGCTACAGAAGCACTGTTTGACCTGCAACAAGGGGATTTCACCGTAAGCCATAAGATTCCACACCTTATTGTCTGAGCTGCAGTGGACCAATGAGTCATTCATCGGAGCATTCTGGTGAGGCCTAACTGGTAAAATCAAGGGACGAGTTAGCTGGTCATTGTCACGCTCCCGATCCGACTGCGCCACCCACCACGGGTTAAGGGCGTCACACATGCACACTAGAGGGCATGCGTGTGCACTCTCCTAGACTTAAAGGGCCAGCACAGCTGTCCAGGATCTGACTACTAAATACCTTGGGTATTTAAGACTTCCTGTTCCCCATGGCCAGTGCTTGTTCAACGTGTCCCTGTAGCTTGTCTCTTGTACCAGTTGTTCAGGTCTCTCTATGCCTATGCTTGGTGTAACACTGTCTTTGCTTACAGATCCTGAGTACCTTTCTGAGCACACACTCCAGCCTGATCCCTGTAACCTGCACCAGTCTCCGGTTCTGGACTTCAGCCTGATCCCGTTAACCTGCACCAGTCTCCGATTCTGGCCTTCAGCCTGATGCCGTTAACCTGTACCTGGTTCAGATCTGATCCTGTATCTACCACAGACTCTATAAAACTCTTTCCTGTGAATCCTGCTGATCCCGGCTTCCGTGCATCTAGACCCTCTGGGGTTACGCCCGACGTCCCTGTATAGGGATTCGCTCAAGGCGGCACCTCAGGAGAGTCCAGTGCCCAGTCCAGTGAGTCCACTCCCAGGACTATCGTTACAGTCGTGCTTTATTCTTCTTTCTGGATGACCTGATTAGCCTAGCCATTCAGATTGACCTGTGCTTTCTGTAATGTGCTCATGAGAAAGCCCGTGAAAGGAGGTCATCACACCCAGTACCCTCTGTTCTGAGGTGCTTGGTTCCTCGTGCCAGTGTGGCCTCCATACCTACAGTCCCAGAGCCAATGGAGATTGATCAAGTGTGGTCTGTCTGCTATCGCCAGGACATTCGTCGTACCAATGGGAGGTGCTACTATTGTTGAAGCTCCGCGCACCTAATCTGCTTTTGTCCCAAGAAGCCGGGAAAATTTCTTGCCTAGGGTCAGTAGGAGAGGCTACTCTACGTGATGGCAAGTCCTCTGCACCTCTATATTTGACTGTGTCCGTAACCAGTGACTTCTGGTTCTCTGAGGTGGCCCTTCTGTGCTGATGGGAATTTCATACAACTGAGTATAGTGGATCGGTATTGGATTCCTGTTCATCAGCTGCAAAGTCCTGTTCCAGTGCTGTCGGTGAACAAAAAGCCTCTGCCCGAGGTCATCCAGTTTGTTACAGAAGACGCTGTCCTATGAGTAGGAGTGCTGCATATGGAGAAGATCACCTTTCACGTCCTTTCAGGAATGTCGCATCCGCTGTTGCTGGGTCTACTGTGGATTCGGAAGCACGAACCACTTCTGGACTGGAGATCTGCTCAGGTGGGGTAACACTTGCCATAAAAGCTGTCTTGTTCATGTACAATCTCCTTGACCACCCATGAAGCCCTCTAATCTTCCAGGTCTGCTGTCTGCATACTGGGCCTATGCAGATGTCTTTGACAAAAAAGAGGCCAAAACCCAGCCGCCACATAGACAATACCACTGTCCGATTGACCTACTCCCTGGGTCAACCCCTCCTCGTGGTTGTATGTATCCCGTCTCAGGCCGAGACCCAGGTGATGTCCGAATACATAAAGTACAATATGGCAAGAGGTTTCATTCAATACACTTCCTCAACGGCCGGAGCCGGTTTCTCCTTTGTGAAAAAAGGACAGGTCTCTTTGACCATATATAGACTACAGAGGTCTCAATCAAATCACAGTCAAGAACAAAAAATCGCTGCTGCTCATACCAGAATTGTTCGACCGACTCCGAGGATTTAGGATCTTCTCCAAGCTTGACCTCTTTGGTGCGTACAATCTGGTTAGGATATGGTTGGGCGATGAATGGAAGACTGCCTTCAACACCCATGACAGCCACTATGAGTATCGGGTAATGCCATTTGGGCTCAGCAATGCCCCGACAGTCTTTCAGGAATTCATCAACGATATCTTTCGAGATCTGCTATACACATGTGTAGTGGTGTACTTGGACGACATTCTTGTATTCTCACTGGACTTTCTTACGCACAGAAGAAACGTTCAGCAGGTTCTGCAGAGGTTAAGGGAGAACCATGTATATGCCAAATACGAAAAGCACCTGTTTGAGAAATCATCCCTGCTTTTCTTAGGTTACATCATCTCAGTGACCGGCCTGAGGATGGATCCAGCAAGTTGTTAGCAGTACTGAAGTGGCCACGTCCTGACAGTCTGATCCGGCGGTTCTTTGGGTTTGCCAATTACTACAGGCAGTTTATCCCGTGATTCTCGTCACTGGCTCTTCCCATCTCAGTCTTGACCCGCAAAGGGGCGAATCTGAAAGCTTGGACTCCTGAGGCAGAAAACACCTTTATTTCCCTCAAACAGGCCTTACTTAGCTTTGACGCTACATAGACCTGATTCTAATCAGCAGTTTACCCTCGAAGTGGATGCTTCGTCTTCTGTTGCCGATGCAGTTCTCACACAGAAGTGCTATTTAACCTGCGGTTTCTTTTCCAGGGCTTTCTCTCCAGCCAAGTGCAACTACTCAATTGGCGATTGGGAGCTGTTGGCCCTCAAGATGGCTCTGGTGTTATGTGTTGGAAGGAGCAGTGCACCCTGTAATCATTTACGCCTAACACAAGAACTTTGCTTACCTACAGTCAGCTCAGGGGATGAATCCTCGTCAAGCCCGGTGGTCGCTTTTGTTCACTCGCTTCGACTTTGTGCTGCATTTCCGCCCTGCAGAAATGAACATCAAGGTTGATGCGCTGTTGCGATCATTTCTGTCAGCCGATCAGGAGGAGGAGCCTCAACACATAATTGAGCCATCCAGGATGGTGACATGGCTCCTATAGACATTTTCCAGGTTCCTCCCGGCAAGATGTTGCTGAAGCAGACAGGGAGCGAGTTATTCAGTGGGGTCATTCCTTTTGGCTGGCCAGTCATACTGGACAGAAGTCATTGCAGCTGACGTTGTAGTGCTACTGGTGGCCTACACTGCGACAAGATGTCCTGGAATTTGTGTTGGCCTGTCCTTCGAGTGCCCATAAGAAGACACTGAAGAAGCTTCCTGCTGATCCACTGCTCCCTTTTCCGGTGCCATCTACCCCCTGATAGCATATCACATCGGGATGGACTTTATCACAGATCTACTGAAGTCCTCCGGTTGCACCGTCAACTTAGTGGTGGTGGACAGATTCTCTAAAATGGCCCATTTTACCCTGCTGACCGGTTTGCCTTCTTCGCCAGTGCTTGCTGAGCACTTCATGCAGCTCATCTTTCTGCTGCACGGTCTACCACTCCTCATTGTGTCCGACAGAGGAGTCCAGTTCATATCTAGATTCTGGAAGGCCACCTCCAAGCTGTTGGATGTCACTTTGGACTTCTCGGCAGACTACAATCCGCAGTCCAATAGCCAAGTGGAACGGGTGAACCAGACTATGATGAACTTTCTGTGACACTTCGTCAATGAGCATCATAGTGACTGGGTCAAGCTCCTCCCTTGTGTGGAGTTCTCGTATATAAAACCACCTAAGTAAGTCCGCCGCCAAGCCTCCTTTTCAGATTCTGTATGGACAGCGACCCAGAATCCCATTCCCAGTGGCACTCACCTTTGGCAAGCTGTTTCTCTCGTTAAGACGTTCTCCGACATCAGGGTGGAGACCAAGTCCTCCCTGGAGCAGTCCTCCATTCATATGAAGAGGCATGAAGACAAGAGACACCTACATCCTTCTTCGTTCCAGCCCGGAGACAAGGTATGTCTCTCTTCCGGATACGTCCACTTCAAGTTACCATCCTACAAGTTGAGTCCCATTGAGGTGCTCCAGACTACAAACTGAAGCTCCTGGCTTCTCTATGCATCCCCAACTCTTTCCATGTGTCCCTCCTCAAACCTGTCATCCTGAGCCGTTATCACAGGGATCCAGGTACCTCTTAGCCTCTGGAAGGGGTTTGGTCCTGAGGAGAGGTCATTGCAGGAAGACCAAAAGAAAAATCCCTAAAAAAATCACCTTATTATTATTGTCTTAAAATCAGAAATCCCCCCCAAAAAACGTGATTATATAAAGTCATAGACACGGTCCAATGATTAAAGATTCGGAATGGTGAAAAGCCCTATCAGTTTACCTTCCTTGCCGCGGAGGTTGGCACTCTACATTTAGCGCAATGGCGCCCCCGCTTACCGACAGCTTGCTCTTATATCCCTGTTCTAGTCTGAGGTGCAGCTAGTCTGGAAATTCGGGAGTGACAACACACATAATCTATGCACACCTACATGTCCTCAAAAATATAAAATGACTCTGTCACAAGGGTAAAAATATCCCAGACAGTTAGATCCCCCTATTTTCTATAAGATAATACTAGAAAATAGGTTTGACTATGTTTACATATCTTTTGGTACCTTTTTCTGCTGGTGTGATAATGAAAAACCAGGTTATTAGCAAAGAGAGTCCTTGCTTACATTGATATATTGCTTGGCCAGTTTGCACAATAACAGTCTAGGTTTACAGCAGTGTTTGTGTTTACTCCTTGTGTTACACAGTACTTGGAGGTATTTAGCACTTTATATATACTTTGGAGGCACTTGACAATTTATTTTTTTAATAAGTATAACATCAGGTTATTTAAGCTGAGAGATCAAACCTATTTTTCTAGTATTATATTATAGAAAATAGGGGGATCTAACTGTCTGGGATATTTTTACCCTTGTGACAGTGCTAAGTCATTTTATATTTTTAAGGACATGTAGGTGTGCATAGATTGTTATGTGTGTTGTTACTCCCGAATTTCCAGACTAGCTGCACCTCAGACTATAAGGGCAAGCCGTCGGTGAGCGGGGGCGCCATTGCGCTAAATTTAGAGTGCCAACCTCCGTGGCAAGGAAGGGAAACTGATAGGGTTTTTGGCCATTCCCAATCCTTAATCATTGCACCGTGTTAATGACTTTATATAATCACGCTTTTTGGGGGGAATTTCTGATTTTAAGACAATAATGATAAAGTAATTTTTTAGGGGTTTTTCTTTTGGTCTTCTTGGTTAACCCCTTGGTTATATCTCAATTGGTTGTTCTTTTTTGAGAGGTCATGGCAGCCAAGGGAGAATATTAATTTCCCTCTTCTCCTTAACAAATACCCTAAAAGGGGGTGGGTGGGGGGCGTAAGGAAGGGGGGTACTGTAACGCCCATGCCGACATCCTCGCACTCTCCTGCTCCCCTTCCCCAGCAAGGACGTCGGTTTCCTCACCTGTCCAGGAGTCCTGCGGTGGTGGTCCCGTCCCTGTCCCATGCTGCTGTCTCCCAGAACATCTGTACATCTTCCAGGCCTCCAGCCTCAGCCTTATCACTGGTGCCTGGGCAATGAGTTAGTCATTGCTAGTTATCAGGGCCCTTAGCACTGCAGCTGATGATATTGTGCTGTCTGCTGCTGCTGATACATCTTTATATTTCAGTGCTGTACTACCATGCTGTTCCACTGCTGTCGCTACCATCTACGCCGACCAGCTTACACGATACCCGCCTCTGCAAGTATCCATGCCGGTCACAGCTGCTGTACCATCCATCCGTCCATCCATCCTGGATGGAATCTCGACACCTGCTGCTGCTGTAACCTACTGCCAGAGACTGCCGCTCCCATACCCCTGGGGCCAGCCGATGCAGCACCAGTCTTCCCGAGTGGCACCCAGACTCATACCTGAAGCGTAACACCCTCACCATGAGAAGCACTGGAGAAGACCAGGCTCAGGTCTGTAGTCAAGCCCCTCTGGGTTTTATGTGTGCTGTGGCCCAGTGGGTTTGCTAAACAACATTGCTTGTCCGGCAAGCATAACAGGGTCAGAGGAAATCCCATGAGAACGCCTCAATGCGTGTTTCGTGAGAAATTGCTCGCTTCATCAAAGGACTGAAAGGTACACATGCCAGGACCTTTTTAGAGTAAGAGGTAGTGGTCACCTGGGCTGCGAGAACCAATCAAGGTGGATATAGTGGCACCTGTACACCATCTGAAATCAATCTGTCCATTCCGCTTGCGTTGTCATAACACTAGCACTATGTATGTCGCGGGCGGGGAGGGGACGCTGCGCTCACCACGCTCGGGTCCGGCACGGTTGCGGCTGCTTCGCTTGCTGCTCGGTCAGTTGCTCGAGCGGTGGGCCAGATCCCGGGGACTCGAGCGGCGCTCCTCGCCCGTGAGTGAAAAGGGGGGATTGGTTTTGGGGATTTATTGTCCGTGACGCCACCCACGGTTGTGGTGAGGTTGTGACACAACCGCTGCTCTTGACGGGGATCCCGGGAGCGATGACAGGGAGCAGCTTAGATGTTGCTCTTCCCCTCCGTGGGTAGGGGGGTTGGTTGTCCCGGGGCCCGGTGAGGGAGGAATGGCAGGTGGGTTACGGGACCTGGTGAGGTGCAGGGTCGTGGGGGCAGCGCGGTGCCGCACGGCACAGTGGTACTCACTCAGCCAATAATGAATGCAAAGTCTCCGGTAAAACAAACGGCTGGATGGACGGGTCCCACAGACGGCTGCGGTGGTTCTTCTCCCGGTAGGTTGGCGGTGACTGCCTTTCCCTGCACCTGTGTTATGTTCTCGGTTCCGGTGGCTTCCCACCGGTAAACCGCTCCCCAGCTTGGATGGATGCTGAGGGAACCCCTTTTGCCTGCAGGCTCTGGCCCTGGGAACTGTAGCCTTGGCGGTGACTGTATTTCCCTTCACGGTTTGAGCGGTTGCCTTCAATCGTGTCTTGACTGCTGGGAAACCCCGGAGGTTCCCTTCGCTAACGGATTTGACCGGTTTTGCGGCGACTCCAAGCCTGGTCGGGGTCCGTAGGCCCTGCCGAATGGTGCTGGCCTCTCTTCGCTCTCCGATCCGGTACCGGCGGGCCACCGCCCGTCCCCGGTCCTTACGGTTCACGTCAATCAGCCTCTCCTGCAGACAGTCACCACCGTCTGCCAACTTTGCTGTATGTGCCCGGGCCACGCACCCGGACACAGTCAGTCTGCTCCACTACCACTTCACTCCTCTCTCTTCCACTTCCCTAACTGAACTGTCACTTTTCCCGCCTCCAGGCCTGTGAACTCCTCGGTGGGTGGAGCCAACCGCCTGGCTCCACCCCACCTGGTGTGGACATCAGCCCCTGGAGGGAGGCAACAAGGATTTTTGTCTGACTTTGGTGTGCCTAGCCGGGGTGTGGGGTGTGTTGTTGCAGTACCTGTGACGTCCTGGCTTGTCCAGGGCGCCACATTCCTCCTTAGTAAAATGCAGACCGTCCGCTGGCTGCCCGTCCATCACCGGTTTTATTTTTTTTTGTTAACTGCAAAAGAGTAAAAACATCATTTAAAACACAAGCATTTTTAGTCAAACTTCCCACAACGGGAGGCACATTCTTAAACGTTTCTAACGGCATATATTTATTAAATGGTACGGCTTCCGCTCTTCTCCCACCCAAACAACCTGGCCCTGATGCTGCCCCTAAGAAGCGGGCAGCACCCCTTGACCCCAGTCCAGAACCAAGCTGCCCGAGCGGGTACGGTCTCTTTCAGGGGTCCCATGTCCATGGGAACCCCTGACCCCCGGAGGATCACCACCGGTTCAGGTGGTGGCCGGGCCCCAGCCTACTCTGCTGCGGGCCCTTCCTCCAATCTGCCTCTCCGGAGGCGGCAACGGTTTAAGCCAAATATTTACATCCCACAAGTTTGTGGTTGCCCTGCAAGTTCTCGGGCTTGTCTGTAAGCAGTTCCTTACGCAGCGGTTGCAGAAAGTCCCTACGGGGACAACATGCCGGCAACGGCCAGTTTAATCACGGTCCCAATCAGATTACAGTTCGGTTGATTCAATCTTATCATTTAACTTATTCAAACGGTGCCGGTGGTCCCAAAGGGGACAACTTGCGGCGGGGGACCGCTGCCATTACTGCTCACCTTCGTCCTCCTCACCCGACCCTGGGTGGAAGAACACAGGTACCAGCCCCTCCAGCGCATAGTAGGCGCGACGAGGAAGGGCCGCCCGGTATCCATTATTTCCGCTCCGGGGGATGTAAGTGGCCTCCGTGCCATACAGGGCGACGACTCCCTCGTCCTCCTCCGAAACAGGCTCTGTGTCAGGTCCGGAGTCACCATCATCTGTCCCTGCGCCAGGCGGGTTGCCGCCAGCTGCCGCAGTCTCCGGGCTCACCAATCTTTCGGCTACTGTTACGAGGGGGTGTACGTTAGATGGACCAGCAGCAGCGGGGTGCACGGGCAGGGAAGACGGAGGCGGCATGGGGGCCAGAGGTAGACCGGGTCCCTCAGCCGCAACGGCCGGTCCCTCGGGGACACAAGGGCGTGGGTCACTCACCAGCTCCTCCATCATGGCCTCCATTCCGTATACCCGGGCGACCGCAGCTACCTCCTCCACCTCCGCGGTCCACTGCTCCATCAGCAGACATATCTGACTCCGGTAGCGCCGGCAGATCCCCGCCATTCGGGCCCTGAGCCACGCCGCTGTTCCGGGCACCGGCTCCGTAACCTCTGCGTAGCTGGACGGGGCGGACATGGTGGTAGCGGTACTTTCCAGGAACCAGCAGATCGCAGAGTCCTGGCGTCCCTGCTTCTATAGCCGCGGTTCATATGCGGCCGGCCGCCATTCTGTGCCCCCTTACCCCTTAGTCTTTTTCTGGCTCCTCCTCTACAGGGGCGGGGTTTCGGCTTTCGCGCCTCCACTGCTCGAGGAGACGCTCGAGCGGGGATTTTTCGCACCCAAAATGGCGGCTTCTCAAAATTTTCGGCCAGACACCTCAGGCGGTCACAAGGCGCACCTCTACCAGACGGCAGAGCGGTAAGATCCTGTTCGTGACGCCAAGTTGTCGCGGGCGGGGAAGGGACGCTGCGCTCACCACGCTCGGGTCCGGCTGCTTCGCTTGCTGCTCGGTCGGTGGCTCGAGTGGTGGGCCGGACCCGGGGACTCGAGCAGCGCTCCTCGCCCGTGAGTGAAAAGGGGGGATTGGTTTTGGGGATGTATTGTCCGTGATGCCACCCACGGTTGTGGTGAGGTTGTGACACCACCGCTGCTCTGGACGGGGATCCCGGGAGCGATGACAGGGAGCAGCTTAGATGTTGTTCTTCCCCTCCGTGAGTAGCAGGGTTGGTTGTCCCGGGGCCCGGTGAGGGAGGAATGGCAGGTGGGTTACGGGACCTGGTGAGGTGCAGGGTCGCGGGGGCAGCGCAGTGCCGCACGGCACAGTGGTACTCACTCAGCCAATAATGAATGCAAAGTCTCCGGTAAAACAAACGGCTGGATGGACGGGTCCCACAGACGGCTGCGGTGGTTCTTCTCCCGGTAGGTTGGCGGTGACTGCCTTTCCCCGCACCTGTGTTATGTTCTCGGTTCTGGTGGCTTCCCACCGGTAACCCTCTCCCCAGCTTGGATGGATGCTGAGGGAGCCCCTTTTGCCCGCAGGCTCTGGCCCTGGGAACTGTAGCCTTGGCGGTGACTGTATTTCCCTTCACGGTTTGAGCGGTTGCCTTCAATTGGGTCTTGACTGCTGGGAAACCCCGGAGGTTCCCTTCGCTAACGGATTTGACCGGTTTTGAGGCGACTCCAAGCCTGGTCGGGGTCCGTAGGCCCTGCCGAATGGTGCTGGCTTCTCTTTGCTCTCCGATCCGGTACCGGTGGGCCACCGCCCGTCCCCGGTCCTTACGGTTCACGTCAATCAGCCTCTCCTGCAGACGGTCACCACCGTCTGCCAACCTTGCTGTATGTGCCCGGGTCACGCACCCGGACACGGTCAGTCTGCTCCACTACCACTTCACTCCTCTCTCTTCCACTTCCCTAACTGAACTGTCACTTTTCCTGCCTCCAGGCCTGTGAACTCCTCGGTGGGTGGAGCCAACTGCCTAGCTCCACCCCACCTGGTGTGGACATCAGCCCCTGGAGGGAGGCAACAAGGATTTTTGTCTGACTTTGGTGTGCCTAGCCGGGGTGTGGGGTGCGTTGTTGCAGTACCTGTGACGTCCTGGCTTGTCCAGGGCGCCACATGTACAGGGTCAGAGACAAGTTGCTATGGCACTCGGACAAGCGCACAAGACCACCAGACAGCGACAGAGGGGAAGAGAGATAGCCAGAAGGGACGCATACGCACATCCATTAGGTTGGTTCTTAAGAAGTACATCATATATATTAAATACAACAAAGGCAAGTATTAGCCCTAAATAGGGGCAAGTCCATAAATAATATGATGTATCCACAATAAGCAGGCAAAGAGCTGGATCCATATGATATCCATAATATCCATTGGATCAAAATCACCATTAATTAGTATATGGAGACAGGTCCCAGACAGGAATGCTTACAGCAAGGCACTATTGTAAAAAACATATGACAATTGTAGAATATAATATATCATATTAAATAGAAAGATACAGTATGAGACAATTGTGGAGGGCACATGCACACAAGAATTCTACAAGCATGGAGAAAAGTTCAGAGTTTCATTTAATCCCTGAGGTGTCTCTCTCTGTGCCAGGATTTTCCTAAGGTTGGCACCCCTGATCCTTCCCTGTACTAAGTCTATGGTGGGCTTTGCACACTACGATATCGCAGGTGCGATGTCGGTGAGGTCAAATCGAAAGTGACACACATCCGGCGTCGCTGTCGACATCGTAGTGTGTAAAGCCTTTTACATACGATTAACCCTAGAACGCGCAAGCATAACAATCTACCATAGAAAACAAATGACCTAGCAGGCCTGCGAGGCCCCAGGTATGCGTTCTAGGGTTAACGAGCGCAAAAGCGTCGTTATCGTATGATCGGTGTAGGGTCCAACATTTGCATAATACCGCTGCTGAGATGGTACGATGTTGTTCCTCATTCCAGCAGGCAGCACACATCGCTGTGTGTGAAGCCGCTGGAGCGAGGAACATATCCTACCTGCGTCCCGGCCGGTTATGCGGAAGGAGGTGGGCGGGATGTTTACGTCCCGCTCATCTCCTCCCCTCCTCTTCTATTGGCTGCCTGCCGTGTGACGTCGCTATGACGCCGCACGACCCGCCCCCTTAGGAAGTAGGCGGGTCGCTTGCCACAGCGACGTCGCAGGGCAAGTGAGTGCATGTAAAGCTGGCGTAGCGATAATGTTCGCTACACCAGCAATCACAAGATATCGTACCTGCGAAGGGGGCGGGGACTATCGCTGCAGCGTCGGTAACACATTGTTACCGATGTCGCAACGTGCAAAGCCCGCCTAAGTCTCAAATCCTCAGGGACCTAGGATCACAATTATGGAAATCTGTGAAGTGACAAGGCAAACTTTTCAAAAAAGCCACATCGGTCGCAGTCCTGGCCGCACCAATGTCCCACAAATGTTCTTGGACTAACCCGTAGTTCTCTGGAGGTCAGGCCAATATAGATTTTGGAGCAACCACACGTGGCATAATATACCATGTGGGTGCTTTTACATGTGATGTAGTGATTTATTTTATAGCAACGAAAACCATCTGCTGTCTCAAAAGTGAAGCAGCGCAGGACATTGGCGCAGGCAGCACAGCGGCCACATGAATAACAACCCACGATAGGACCTCTGGTGTTAAAGGGGTTTGTTATCTTAGATACGTAATGACTTTGGATAAGGACATCACTGAGGTTCTTACACCGCCTAGAGGTCAAAAGTGGTCTTTCAGATAAAAATTGAGTGAAGGAGGGCTCCATGTTTAAGATGGACAAATGTTTTAAAAGAATGGCCTTTATAGCTAACCACTCATAGTTATAAGTTGAGAGGAATCTCCATTTTTGTTCAGATCCATCTTTCTTAGTTGGTTGATGTAACTGAGCCCGGGAAGTGTATTTTGCTCACTTGTACCCACCCTTTACACACCTGTTGCTGTAACGTCTCTGTAAAAAGCAGGTGTTAAGGTCACTGACCTCAAAACATTCTTCGGTAGAGCATATCCGCCGCATCCTCAAGAATTGGCCAACCGGGATAGCTCTAATGGTGGAGCATTTGTGCGAGGAGGATGCGTGTAATAAAAAATGAACCAACTTTTTTGCGATAAACGTCGGTCTTTATAGCACTACCTTGACCATGGTCCAACTGTATGCTCAAAAAAATCAATTTTGCAAGAATCACACCTGTGTATTAATTTGATGTGATACTCATTGTTATTGAGTGTATGAAAAAAAACCGAGTTGCTCGCTGTGCCCTGCCAGAAAATAAAAATATCGTGGATGTATCTTATCCAGCACTGGATATGAGAGCCGGCCGGTGACTGTTCCCCCCAGACAAAGCCCACTCCCAGTACTCCTGGAAGAGGTTTGCATAAGACTGGGCATAGGCCGTCCCCATTGCAGTGCCACGACGGTGAAGATAAAAGGAATTCTTAAACACAAAAAAATAGTGTGACAGGGCAAAGTCGACCAGTTCAATAATCAAATCACATAGGTGTCTATCCCGGTTGGCTGCCCTGAGGAAGAAGTGAACTGCCTGTAGACCATGCTGGTGGTCCATGCAAGTATACAGGGATTCTACATCTGCTGTAACCAGCAACACGTTATCATCCACAAAGATCCCATCAACCCTATTCAGGACATCCATTGTGTCTTTGACATATGAAGGTAATGTCTCAACAAGTTGGTTAAGGTAGTAGTCTATGAACCTACATATGGCATAGACCCTCTATCCCTGACACAATGGGATGTCCTGTAGGTTAAAGGGGGTCTCTGTGGATTTTAGGGATTATGTAAAAGGTGGGTATTTTGGGATAGGTGGTGGTAAGGCCCTCGAAAACTTTTTTAGTAATATGGCCATCATCAAATGCCCTAAACAAGATGGCATGCAATTGTCTAGAAAAGAGAGGTAGGGGGTTGGAGTGTAGTTTAGGATCAGGATTCCTCAGCTGCCTCAAGACTTCCCGCTCGTATTGGTCCTTAGGCCAGATTACTATGTGTGACCCCCCCTTGTCTGCATCTTTAAATACCTCATCATCCATGGCCCTAAGCTCTCTCAGGGCATCTCTCTGGGTCTTTGTGAGATTATCAAATTTCCATTTTGTTTGGACTTTGAGATCCTCGGTGACAAGTTTCACAAAAATTGATGGGGACAAGTATGGGCACGTTACTACAGGATAGGTACAAGGATGAGTACATTACTACAGCATGGGGAACAGGATGGGGAATATTACTAAAATATCTTGGCCAAAATCACTAAATGGTGCTAGTTGTAAAACTATATTACTTACAAGAAAGATAAAATGTAAACAAAAAAAATAAAGTATGTAAAGAAATGTTGTTTTTTTATATGTAAACTAAAAAAGTGTATGTTGTTATAATAAACGAGCAAAAAATATTCACAGTGATCCAAAGGTGTGGAGAGAAAAAAATATGGCACCAAAAAAATGCCACTTTGTCCTGCAAAGAATGCGGCCCCTCAAATTCTTCTTCTTCTATGTGTGGCTCATATGCCCAGCCGAGTTTGAGACCCCTGGCCTACACAATGAGCTCCTGGGAGGCAGCATTCAGCGTTTCTGTGTTGCAGCCAGAACAGTTTGCATCTGCACTTTTTTCCACTTAGTTTGGATGTGCTGAATAATCGTGCCGTTTGCACTGTACATTTCGGGGTGCACTCCCCTTCTTTCCCTCCAACCTGTGAGAGGACTGTTTAAATTAGTACACAGCACAGCTTGATCCTGCTTCTCGGCTCATTGTACAGGCCGAGGCCCAGAAGAGGGTAAGTCTGGGTTTAGTGTAGAACAGAGGTCTCAAACATGCGGCCCCCGAGAGCAGCATGTGGCCTGAGGCTGCTTGTTGCGGCCCGCAGACCCACTAACGATCATGGCCTTATGCTGGAGGTCGGCGCCAGCTGAGCACAGTTGAATCATTTTCAGTGCCGCGCATAGGAGCTTTCTGCCCGCCAATCAGATGCAAGGAGGTGACGCCGCTGCATGACGTCATCTCCTTGCATCTGATTGGCGGAGAACAGCCATTGGTATAGTGCAGAAAGCTCTGCTGTGCAGCACTGTCAATGATTCAACCCTAGAAAAGCCTTGCCGGCGCCGATCCCCGTCATAGGGCCGCGATCTTCACAGGGTCTGCGGGCCGCAACAAGCACGTAAGATACGTGCCCATGATCAGGACCCATTTCATCCTGGACACAGCGGCCTGGCCCCGCCCCCCGCACGGATTGGCCGCTCGACCAGACCCCCCCGCACACATTGGCCGCTCGGTCAAGCCCCGCCCCCCTCAAGCATTGGACGCTCGGCTTGGCCCCACCCTCCGCACGCATTCTCCGAACCCGCACGGAGCCCCGACTCCCAGTTGACTGCTGCATCCCCGGGAGCCCACACCAGTAACCCAGCCGAGACATACCCTTGCGTTGCTGGGATCGTGCCGGAGCCGGCGTATGCTGGTAACCATGGTACACATCGGGTAACCATGGAAACCACTTTGCTTAATTACCCGATTGTGTACCATGGTTACCAGCGTATGCCGGCTCCCTGCCCATTCAGATCGTTAGTCTCCAGCTGTCAAACACGTTAATGCATGCTGCACAGCAGGAGACCAACAAACAAAAAATGAACCAGCACTGTCGCTTTGAATGGTTACCTGATGTGTACCATGGTTACTAGCTTACCCCGGCTCCTGGCACACGTGTGCTGGAGTCGGCGTACGCTGGTAACCATGGTACACATTGGGTAACTATGGAAACCGTGTTGCATAGTTACCCGGGCCACGACCCCCGCACTGTGCCCGCTCGGCCACGCACCCCCCACACTATGCCCGCTCAGCCACTCCCCCCACACTCTGCCCGCTCAGCCACGCCCCCCACTATGCCCGCTCGGTCACGCCCCCCCACTATGCCCGCTCGGCCACGCCCCCCACACTATGCCCGCTCGGCCACGCGCCCCCCCCACTATGCCCACTCGGCCACGCCACCCACACTATGCCCACTCAGCCACGCCCCACTATGCCCGCTCGGCCACGTCCCTGCCACACTATGCCCGCTCAGCCACGCCCCCCTAAACCATGCCTGCTTGGCCACGCCCCCCACACTATGCCCACTCAGCCACGCCCACCGCACACATTGGGCACCTATTAGGCACCTCCCCCCAGGACCGCTCCACCTATTAGACATCTCCCCCCAAGGACTACTCCACCTATTAGACACCTCCCCCACAGGACTACTTCACCTACTAGACACCTCCCCCAGGACACTTCCTCCTATTAGACTCCTCTCCCCCCAGGACTACTTCTCCTATTATCCTCCTCTCTCCCCAGGACTACTCTTCCTATTATACTCCTCTCCCCCCAGGACTACTCCTCCTATTATCCTCCTCTCTCCCCAGGACTACCCCTCCTATTATCCTCCTCTCCCCCCAAGACTACTCCTCCTATTATACTCCTCTCTCCCCAGCACTACTCCTCCTATTATCCTCCTCTCCCCCCAGGACTACTCCTCATATTATATTCCTCACCTCCAGAACTACTCCTCCTATTATACTCCTCTCCACCCAGGACTACTCCTCCTATTATACTCCTCTCCACCCAGGACTACTCCTCCTATTATACTCCTCTCTCCCCAGGACTATTCCTCTAACACACACACACTGCACAAAACACACTTCCCACCAAAACACACACACCCACACAAACCGCGCAACACACACAGCACCACACACACACAACTCTGCAGACACACAGCGCTCCACAAACAACGCAACACTCACAAACAACACTGCTCTCACACCCCCCACACCCAGACAACACCCAGGACATTTACAGCGCCCTACACAAACACTTTGCAACTACACACAACAACATCTCTCTCTCCCTCTCTCTCTCTCTCTCTCTCTCTCTCTCTCTATATATATATATATATATATACTAGAAGGTGGCCCGATTCTACGCATCGGGTATTCTAGAATTTACGTATTGTGTAGTTAATGTATGATTTTTGTTATATATATATATATATAGATGTTGTTGTGTGTAGTTACCAAGTGTTTGTGTAGGGGCTGTACATGTTCTGGGTGTTGTCTGGGTGTAGCGGGGGGTGAGAGCGGTGTTGTTTGTGTCTTGCGTTGTGTGTCGTTATTTGTGGAGCGCTGTGTGTCTGTATCGTTGTGTATGTGTGTGTGTGTTTTGGGGGGAGGTATGTTTTGTGCAATGTGTGTGTTGTGCGGTATGTGCGTATATTTGTGTGTGCCGCGGTGTTTGTGTGTTGAGTGTTGTGTGTCTGCGGCGTTGTCTGTGTGTGTGGGTGTCTGTGTAGGGTGGTGTTTGTGGTTCCCAGTGTGTGTGTGGTGTGTTGTGCAGTGCGTGTGTGGCAGTGTGTGTGTGTGTTTTGGGGGGAGGTGTGCACCCCCCATCGTGGTCCACCCCCCATCGTGCTCCATCTCCCATGCTGTGCACCCCCCATCATGCTCCATCCCCCATGCTGCGCACCCCCCATCGTGCTCCATCCCCACTCCCCATTGTGCTCCATCCTCCATGCTGCGCATTCCCCATCGTGCTCCATCCCCCATGCTGCGCATTCCCAATCGTGCTCCATCCCCCATGCTGCGCATTCCTCATCGTGCTCCATCCCCCATGCTGCGCACTCCCAAATGTGCTCCATCCCCCATGCTGCGCACTCCCCATCGTGCTCCATCCCCCATGCTGCGCACTCCCCATCGTGCTCCATCCCCCATGCTGCACACTCCCCATCGTGCTCCATCCCCCATGCTGCGCACCCCCCATCATGCTCCATCTCCCATGCTGCGCACTCCCCATCGTGCTCCATCCCCCATGCTACGCATTCCCCATCATGCTCCATCCCCCATGCTGCGCACTCCCAAACGTGCTCCATCCTCCATGCTGCGCACTCCCCATCGTACTCCATCCCCCATGCTACGCATTCTCCATCATGCTCCATCCCCCATGCTGCGCACTCCCCATCGTGCTCCATCCCCCATGCTGCGCACTCCCCATCGTGCTCCATCCCCCATGCTGCACACTCCCCATCGTGCTCCATCCCCCATGCTGCACACTCCCCATCGTGCTCCATCCCCCATGCTGCGCACCCCCCATCGTGCTCCATCCCCCATGCTGCGCACACCCCATCGTGCTCCATCCCCCATGCTGCGCACTCCCCATCGTGCTCCATCCCCCATGCTGCGCACCCCCATCGTGCTCCATCCCCCATGCTGCGCACCCCCCATCGTGCTCCATCCCCCATGCTGCGCACTCCCCATCGTGCTCCATCCCCCATGCTGCACACTCCCCATCGTGCTCCATCCCCCATGCTGCGCACTCCCCATCGTGCTACATCCCCCATGCTGTGCACCCCCCATCGTGCTCCACAGTCACACATCAGACAGTAAACACGCACACATATGATCGCATACACTCACACACACACCCCACTTCTCCCTGTGCCCACCGGTGGGCGGTCCCAGCAGCTGTGCTGCACGCCGTGCTCCTCTGCCGACACTCACAGATCCGATCGCATACACTCACACACACACACACACACTCACACACATCCGATCGCATACACTCACACACATCCGATCACATACACTCACACACACTCACACACATCCGATCGCATACACACACACACTGACGATATCGCACATACGCGCTGACACACTCACAACATCCGGAGATACCACATGCTTCCGGCCATGTGATCCTCCAGCAGGTCCTGGAAGCTCACAGCACAGTATCGCCGCCGAGAAGCAAGCGATATCACGGGATGTTGTGAGTGTGTGGATGCGATGTGAGGTGTGTGTGAGAGTGAGTGTGATCTGATGTGTGTGTGTGTGTGTGTCTGTTCTTATGTGTGTGTGAGGTGTGTGTGTTCCGCCGCTGCAGGACGTGGATGCGATCTGATGTGTGTGTGAGGTGTGTGTGTTCTGCCGCTGCAGGACGTGGATGCGATCTGATGTGAGTGTGAGTGTGAGTCTGAGTGTGAGTCTGAGTGTGAGTCTGAGTGTGAGTCTGAGTGTGAGTGCGAGTGTGCATGTGAGTGTGAGTGTGCATGTGAGTGTGAGTGTGCATGTGAGTGTGAGTCTGAGTGTGAGTCTGAGTGTGCATGTGAGTGTGAGTGTGCATGTGAGTGTGAGTGTGCATGTGAGTGTGAGTGTGAGTGTGCATGTGAGTGTGAGTGTGCATGTGAGTGTGAGTCTGAGTGTGAGTGTGCATGTGAGTGTGAGTGTGCATGTGAGTGTGAGTGTGCATGTGAGTGTGAGTCTGAGTGTGAGTGTGCATGTGAGTGTGAGTCTGAGTGTGAGTGTGCATGTGAGTGTGAGTCTGAGTGTGCATGTGAGTGTGAGTCTGAGTGTGAGTGTGCATGTGAGTGTGAGTCTGAGTGTGAGTGTGCATGTGAGTGTGAGTCTGAGTGTGAGTGTGCATGTGAGTGTGAGTCTGAGTGTGAGTGTGAGTGTGCGTGTGAGTGTGAGTCTGAGTGTGAGTGTGCGTGTGAGTGTGCATGTGAGTGTGAGTTTGCATGTGAGTGTGAGTGTGCATGTGAGTGTGAGTCTGAGTGTGAGTGTGCATGTGAGTGTGAGTCTGAGTGTGAGTGTGCATGTGAGTGTGAGTCTGAGTGTGAGTGTGCATGTGAGTGTGAGTCTGAGTGTGCATGTGAGTGTGAGTCTGAGTGTGAGTGTGCATGTGAGTGTGAGTCTGAGTGTGAGTGTGCATGTGAGTGTGAGTCTGAGTGTGAGTGTGCATGTGAGTGTGAGTGTGAGTCTGAGTGTGAGTGTGCATGTGAGTGTGAGTCTGAGTGTGAGTGTGCATGTGAGTGTGAGTCTGAGTGTGAGTGTGAGTGTGCATGTGAGTGTGAGTCTGAGTGTGAGTGTGCATGTGAGTGTGAGTGTGCATGTGAGTGTGAGTCTGAGTGTGCATGTGAGTGTGAGTCTGAGGGTGAGTCTGAGTGTGAGTGTGCATGTGAGTGTGAGTCTGAGTGTGAGTGTGCATGTGAGTGTGAGTCTGAGTGTGAGTGTGCATGTGAGTGTGAGTCTGAGTGTGAGTGTGCATGTGAGTGTGAGTCTGAGTGTGAGTCTGAGTGTGAGTGTGAGTCTGAGTGTGAGTCTGAGTGTGAGTGTGCATGTGAGTGTGAGTCTGAGTGTGAGTGTGCATGTGAGTGTGAGTCTGAGTGTGAGTCTGAGTGTGAGTGTGCATGTGAGTGTGAGTCTGAGTGTGAGTGTGCATGTGAGTGTGAGTCTGAGTGTGAGTGTGCATGTGAGTGTGAGTCTGAGTGTGAGTGTGCATGTGAGTGTGAGTCTGAGTGTGAGTGTGCATGTGAGTGTGAGTCTGAGTGTGAGTGTGCATGTGAGTGTGAGTCTGAGTGTGAGTCTGAGTGTGAGTGTGCATGTGAGTGTGAGTCTGAGTGTGAGTGTGCATGTGAGTGTGAGTCTGAGTGTGAGTCTGAGTGTGAGTGTGCATGTGAGTGTGAGTCTGAGTGTGAGTGTGCATGTGAGTGTGAGTGTGAGTCTGAGTGTGAGTGTGCATGTGAGTGTGAGTCTGAGTGTGAGTGTGCATGTGAGTGTGAGTCTGAGTGTGAGTGTGAGTGTGCATGTGAGTGTGAGTGTGAGTGTGAGTGTGCATGTGAGTGTGAGTGTGCATGTGAGTGTGAGTCTGAGTGTGCATGTGAGTGTGAGTCTGAGGGTGAGTCTGAGTGTGAGTGTGCATGTGAGTGTGAGTCTGAGTGTGAGTGTGCATGTGAGTGTGAGTCTGAGTGTGAGTGTGCATGTGAGTGTGAGTCTGAGTGTGAGTGTGCATGTGAGTGTGAGTCTGAGTGTGAGTGTGCATGTGAGTGTGAGTCTGAGTGTGAGTGTGCATGTGAGTGTGAGTGTGAGTCTGAGTGTGCATGTGAGTGTGAGTCTGAGGGTGAGTCTGAGTGTGAGTGTGCATGTGAGTGTGAGTCTGAGTGTGAGTGTGCATGTGAGTGAGTGTGAGTCTGAGTGTGAGTCTGAGTCTGAGTGTGAGTGAGTGTGAGTGAGTGTGCGTGTGAGTCTGAGTGTGAGTGTGTGTGAGTCTGAGTCTGCGTGTGAGTCTGAGTGTGAGTGTGCATGTGAGTGTGAGTCTGAGTCTGAGTGAGTGTGAGTGAGTGTGCGTGTGAGTCTGAGTGTGAGTCTGAGTGTGAGTCTGAGTGTGAGTGTGCATGTGAGTGTGAGTCTGAGTCTGAGTGTGAGTGTGTGTGAGTCTGAGTGTGAGTCTGAGTCTGCGTGTGAGTCTGAGTGTGAGTCTGAGTCTGGGTGTGAGTGTGAGTGAGTGTGAGTGAGTGTGCGTGTGAGTCTGAGTGTGAGTGTGAGTGTGTGTGAGTCTGAGTGTGAGTCTGAGTCTGAGTCTGCGTGTGAGTCTGAGTGTGAGTGTGCATGTGAGTCTGAGTGTGAGTCTGAGTGTGAGTCTGAGTGTGAGTCTGAGTGTGCGTGTGAGTCTGAGTGTGAGTCTGAGTGTGAGTCTGAGTGTGCGTGTCAGTCTGAGTGTGAGTCTGAGTGTGAGTGTGCATGTGAGTGTGAGTCTGAGTGTGAGTGTGAGTGTGAGTCTGAGTCTGAGTGTGTGTGAGTGTGAGTCTGAGTGTGCGTGTGAGTCTGTGAGTGTGCGTGTGAGTCTGTGTGAGTGTGCGTGTGAGTGTGCATGTGAGTGTGAGTCTGAGTGTGAGTGTGCATGTGAGTGTGAGTCTGAGTGTGAGTGTGCATGTGAGTGTGAGTCTGAGTGTGAGTGTGCATGTGAGTGTGAGTCTGAGTGTGAGTGTGCATGTGAGTGTGAGTCTGAGTGTGAGTCTGAGTGTGAGTGTGCATGTGAGTGTGAGTCTGAGTGTGAGTGTGCATGTGAGTGTGAGTCTGAGTGTGTGTGCATGTGAGTGTGAGTCTGAGTGTGAGTGTGCATGTGAGTGTGAGTCTGAGTGTGAGTGTGCATGTGAGTGTGAGTGTGAGTCTGAGTGTGCATGTGAGTGTGAGTCTGAGGGTGAGTCTGAGTGTGAGTGTGCATGTGAGTGTGAGTCTGAGTGTGAGTGTGCATGTGAGTGTGAGTGTGCATGTGAGTGTGAGTCTGAGTGTGCATGTGAGTGTGAGTCTGAGGGTGAGTCTGAGTGTGAGTGTGCATGTGAGTGTGAGTCTGAGTGTGAGTGTGCATGTGAGTGTGAGTCTGAGTGTGAGTGTGCATGTGAGTGTGAGTCTGAGTGTGAGTGTGCATGTGAGTGTGAGTCTGAGTGTGAGTCTGAGTGTGAGTGTGCATGTGAGTGTGAGTCTGAGTGTGAGTGTGCATGTGAGTGTGAGTCTGAGTGTGAGTGTGCATGTGAGTGTGAGTCTGAGTGTGAGTCTGAGTGTGAGTGTGCATGTGAGTGTGAGTCTGAGTGTGAGTGTGCATGTGAGTGTGAGTCTGAGTGTGAGTGTGCATGTGAGTGTGAGTCTGAGTGTGAGTGTGCATGTGAGTGTGAGTCTGAGTGTGAGTGTGCATCTGAGTGTGAGTCTGAGTGTGAGTGTGCATGTGAGTGTGAGTCTGAGTGTGAGTGTGCATGTGAGTGTGAGTCTGAGTGTGAGTGTGCATGTGAGTGTGAGTGTGAGTCTGAGTGTGAGTATGCATGTGAGTGTGAGTCTGAGTGTGAGTGTGCATGTGAGTGTGAGTCTGAGTGTGAGTGTGAGTGTGCATGTGAGTGTGAGTCTGAGTGTGAGTGTGCATGTGAGTGTGAGTGTGCATGTGAGTGTGAGTCTGAGTGTGCATGTGAGTGTGAGTCTGAGGGTGAGTCTGAGTGTGAGTGTGCATGTGAGTGTGAGTCTGAGTGTGAGTGTGCATGTGAGTGTGAGTCTGAGTGTGAGTGTGCATGTGAGTGTGAGTCTGAGTGTGAGTGTGCATGTGAGTGTGAGTCTGAGTGTGAGTCTGAGTGTGAGTGTGAGTCTGAGTGTGAGTCTGAGTGTGAGTGTGCATGTGAGTGTGAGTCTGAGTGTGAGTGTGCATGTGAGTGTGAGTCTGAGTGTGAGTCTGAGTGTGAGTGTGCATGTGAGTGTGAGTCTGAGTGTGAGTGTGCATGTGAGTGTGAGTCT
The DNA here is from genome assembly GCF_048569485.1 of Anomaloglossus baeobatrachus. Classification (NCBI taxonomy): domain Eukaryota; kingdom Metazoa; phylum Chordata; class Amphibia; order Anura; family Aromobatidae; genus Anomaloglossus; species Anomaloglossus baeobatrachus. Next base: position 62,774 of record NW_027445232.1, read on the forward strand.
GAGTGTGAGTGTGCATGTGAGTGTGAGTCTGAGTGTGAGTGTGCATGTGAGTGTGAGTCTGAGTGTGAGTGTGCATGTGAGTGTGAGTCTGAGTGTGAGTGTGCATGTGAGTGTGAGTCTGAGTGTGAGTCTGAGTGTGAGTGTGCATGTGAGTGTGAGTCTGAGTGTGAGTGTGCATGTGAGTGTGAGTCTGAGTGTGAGTCTGAGTGTGAGTGTGCATGTGAGTGTGAGTCTGAGTGTGAGTGTGCATGTGAGTGTGAGTGTGAGTCTGAGTGTGAGTGTGCATGTGAGTGTGAGTCTGAGTGTGAGTGTGCATGTGAGTGTGAGTCTGAGTGTGAGTGTGAGTGTGCATGTGAGTGTGAGTGTGAGTGTGAGTGTGCATGTGAGTGTGAGTGTGCATGTGAGTGTGAGTCTGAGTGTGCATGTGAGTGTGAGTCTGAGGGTGAGTCTGAGTGTGAGTGTGCATGTGAGTGTGAGTCTGAGTGTGAGTGTGCATGTGAGTGTGAGTCTGAGTGTGAGTGTGCATGTGAGTGTGAGTCTGAGTGTGAGTGTGCATGTGAGTGTGAGTCTGAGTGTGAGTGTGCATGTGAGTGTGAGTCTGAGTGTGAGTGTGCATGTGAGTGTGAGTGTGAGTCTGAGTGTGCATGTGAGTGTGAGTCTGAGGGTGAGTCTGAGTGTGAGTGTGCATGTGAGTGTGAGTCTGAGTGTGAGTGTGCATGTGAGTGAGTGTGAGTCTGAGTGTGAGTCTGAGTCTGAGTGTGAGTGAGTGTGAGTGAGTGTGCGTGTGAGTCTGAGTGTGAGTGTGTGTGAGTCTGAGTCTGCGTGTGAGTCTGAGTGTGAGTGTGCATGTGAGTGTGAGTCTGAGTCTGAGTGAGTGTGAGTGAGTGTGCGTGTGAGTCTGAGTGTGAGTCTGAGTGTGAGTCTGAGTGTGAGTGTGCATGTGAGTGTGAGTCTGAGTCTGAGTGTGAGTGTGTGTGAGTCTGAGTGTGAGTCTGAGTCTGCGTGTGAGTCTGAGTGTGAGTCTGAGTCTGGGTGTGAGTGTGAGTGAGTGTGAGTGAGTGTGCGTGTGAGTCTGAGTGTGAGTGTGAGTGTGTGTGAGTCTGAGTGTGAGTCTGAGTCTGAGTCTGCGTGTGAGTCTGAGTGTGAGTGTGCATGTGAGTCTGAGTGTGAGTCTGAGTGTGAGTCTGAGTGTGAGTCTGAGTGTGCGTGTGAGTCTGAGTGTGAGTCTGAGTGTGAGTCTGAGTGTGCGTGTCAGTCTGAGTGTGAGTCTGAGTGTGAGTGTGCATGTGAGTGTGAGTCTGAGTGTGAGTGTGAGTGTGAGTCTGAGTCTGAGTGTGTGTGAGTGTGAGTCTGAGTGTGCGTGTGAGTCTGTGAGTGTGCGTGTGAGTCTGTGTGAGTGTGCGTGTGAGTGTGCATGTGAGTGTGAGTCTGAGTGTGAGTGTGCATGTGAGTGTGAGTCTGAGTGTGAGTGTGCATGTGAGTGTGAGTCTGAGTGTGAGTGTGCATGTGAGTGTGAGTCTGAGTGTGAGTGTGCATGTGAGTGTGAGTCTGAGTGTGAGTCTGAGTGTGAGTGTGCATGTGAGTGTGAGTCTGAGTGTGAGTGTGCATGTGAGTGTGAGTCTGAGTGTGTGTGCATGTGAGTGTGAGTCTGAGTGTGAGTGTGCATGTGAGTGTGAGTCTGAGTGTGAGTGTGCATGTGAGTGTGAGTGTGAGTCTGAGTGTGCATGTGAGTGTGAGTCTGAGGGTGAGTCTGAGTGTGAGTGTGCATGTGAGTGTGAGTCTGAGTGTGAGTGTGCATGTGAGTGAGTGTGAGTGTGAGTCTGAGTGTGAGTGTGCATGTGAGTGTGAGTCTGAGTGTGAGTCTGAGTGTGAGTGTGAGTGAGTGTGAGTGAGTGTGCGTGTGAGTCTGAGTGTGAGTCTGAGTGTGAGTCTGAGTGTGAGTGTGCATGTGAGTGTGAGTGTGAGTCTGAGTGTGAGTGTGAGTGTGTGTGAGTCTGAGTGTGAGTCTGAGTCTGAGTCTGCGTGTGAGTCTGAGTGTGAGTCTGAGTCTGAGTCTGAGTGTGAGTGAGTGTGAGTGAGTGTGCGTGTGAGTCTGAGTGTCAGTGTGAGTGTGTGTGAGTCTGAGTGTGAGTCTGAGTCTGAGTCTGCGTGTGAGTCTGAGTGTGAGTGTGCATGTGAGTCTGAGTGTGAGTCTGAGTGTGAGTCTGAGTGTGAGTCTGAGTGTGAGTCTGAGTGTGCGTGTGAGTCTGAGTGTGAGTCTGAGTGTGAGTGTGAGTCTGAGTGTGCGTGTCAGTCTGAGTGTGAGTCTGAGTGTGAGTGTGCATGTGAGTGTGAGTCTGAGTGTGAGTGTGAGTGTGTGTGAGTCTGAGTGTGAGTCTGAGTGTGAGTCTGAGTGTGAGTGTGAGTCTGAGTCTGAGTGTGTGTGAGTGTGAGTCTGAGTGTGCGTGTGAGTCTGTGAGTGTGCGTGTGAGTCTGTGTGAGTGTGCGTGTGAGTGTGCATGTGAGTGTGCATGTGAGTGTGCGTGTGAGTGTGAGTGTGCGTGTGAGTCTGATTGTGAGTGTGCATGTGAGTCTGAGTGTGAGTCTGAGTGTGAGTGTGCATGTGAGTCTGAGTGTGAGTGTGCGTGTGAGTCAGAGTGAGTGGAGGCCAATCCGTGCGGGGGGGGCGGACCCGAGGCGAGCGGCCAATCCGTGCGGGGGGGAGGAGCCGAGGCGAGCGGCCAATCCGTGGGGGGGCGGGGCCATTGCGAGCCCAGCGGCCAATCAGCTTTGTGTCACCGTAAGGACACAATTTTGGAGCATGACAGACAGACAGACAGACAGATAGACAGACAGACAGACAGAATAAGGCAATTATATATATAGATGAGTCTGAGTGTGAGTCTGAGTGTGAGTGTGCATGTGAGTCTGAGTGTGAGTGTGCGTGTGAGTCAGAGTGAGTGGAGGCCAATCCGTGCGGGGGGGGCGGACCCGAGGCGAGCGGCCAATCCGTGCGGGGGGGAGGAGCCGAGGCGAGCGGCCAATCCGTGGGGGGGCGGGGCCATTGCGAGCCCAGCGGCCAATCAGCTTTGTGTCACCGTAAGGACACAATTTTGGAGCATGACAGACAGACAGACAGACAGATAGACAGACAGACAGACAGAATAAGGCAATTATATATATAGATATATATATATATATATATATATATATATAACTAAACAAAAAAGTGCAGGTTTGTTATAATGAACAAGCAAAAAATGTTCAAAAAAGTGATCCAAACGTGTATAGAAACAACTATGGAATTATTAAAAATGACACTTTGTCCTGCAAGGAGCGTGGCCCCTCTCAATTTTTTTTTCTATGTGTGCCCCATACACCTAGCTGGGTTTGACACCTCTGGTGTAGAAGGTCACCCTCTCATTGGAAGAGCTCAAATGGATATAGAAAGGCAGCAGTAATGAAATAAATACTTAACATTACGTATATCTCAGCATTTGTAGAGCTCGGTTATTACAACATTGAAGGGGTTGTCCATCAATTACACAATCCCTTTTAAAATACTATATTCCCCTGTAAAATATACGCATTGTATACTCATCCTCCGTCCCGGCACCATATCTCCAGGGGCTCGCAGGACATTATCAATCAGCGGCCACCATTGATCTGCTGTGCTCTTACTTGAAGGGGTGCGACTATTAGCAGTCGCTGATATTATTTTATAATGAAGAATACAGTACCCTCTCCTAGGATGCAGTGCCTACCCCCCCTGGTTCCCATGAGTATCAATGCTGAAAACACCAACACCTTTAAATCCCAGCTTTCCTACGTCCCACTGGGTAGGTTGCCCCGGGAGGGGGACCTAGGGGATGGCCCTGAAAGGGGTGGAGCGATCCCAGTCAAGCCCAGTGTGGGGGGGGGGGGGGCGGTGAGTGTCTGACGTACAAGATAAGCAAGTGCTCGAACAGTGTAGACAGACCCAGGAAATGTGAAGGGTCAGGTGTGCCTCTAGCTGGATCGGGTACCCAGTGACCTGGGGCACAGAGAGGGAGGTTCCAGGGAAGGCACAGGACGCATGTCTCTGGAACCAGGGTACAGACAGGGCACAGGGCCCTAGAGTAGGTGACAGCTGCAAACAACCTGCTAAAAAGCTGCAGAGCAGGAAACCTTCAAGGACCTGGCTAACACACAAAACTCCGAGGTACCAGCAGCAACGACTGAGCCAGGGAAAGTAGCTCCACGCCATCCCGAGAGGGTTCACACTGCCGCCATTTGGACCAGAAACTGCCAAGGTCAGTTCAGGGACCCACAGACGCTTCAGGCCACGGGGTCCCAACCTTAAACCACAGTGCCACAAGAGCGAGAGAGCCCTGGATACTGCACCAGCATTGGGAAATAGGGGACCGAAAGCAGCCGTCTCCCGGATGTATTTGTGAGTAGAGGAAAGTTGGTTTACCAGTACTGTGCCATCCCTTTCTTCCAGCGCGATTCAGCCTCATCCAGCACCAAAAGGGACACTGGGGTTATCCCTACCCGCGAAGGGATTAACATACTAGCTGCCAATTCCACCAACCCCAATCCCAGTCCCTCACAAACAGCAGCGGCGGCATCCATTCCCTTTTCCCGCATCACCGCAGGTGGCGTCACATGAACATTAACTCTTATCTCCCCTGTAAATACTCCCCTTACAAAAGGGACCCAGGGCACGGAAGCGCACGGAAGTGGGCAACGGCCACCAAAGTGACATCCCTAACTGTGTATGCTGCCCGGGAGCGACTACCCCCTTCCCTGGGTGACAAATGCACAACATCTTTAAGAGAATTCAATGAGACTTACCTTTGCACTTGGCTCTGAAGAAAATATGGAGCAGGGCGTTTCTGTTGAAGAAAAACAATACAGAGTATTTAGGATTCAAGTTCAGAGCTCTTTAAAGCAATGATAAAGCCAACCTGTACATGGAACATGCCGCCCCATTCAGATGTGTATCCGGTATGAGTTCTATAACCGAGCTTTTCACAGATAGAAGCCGTAACCATTATATTTTATGGGGTGTTCATGTCTGCCCAAAACATGGGGACAAATTCATATATGATCCTAGTCAGGAATTAAACTTACCAAACAGAAGTCTTTGGATGTGTGAGGATAAAAATGGGACGGCACTCAGATGTCATGTTAATTTGTGTATTGCCCAATTGTCCTGTTTGTTTAACCCTTTAATGACAGAGCCAATTTTGAGCTTAATGATTAAGCCCCATTTATTCAAATGTTACCAGTGTCACTTTGTGGTAATAACTTTGGAACGCTCCTAAATATCCTGCTGATTCTGAGACTATTTTTTCATGACACATTATACTTTATGTTAGCTTAATTTTAGGTTGATATTTTTTTCTTTTATTTTCTGAAAATTTAGAAAAATAATTTTTTAAACTTTGACTGCTTTTCTCCCCAACCCCTTAAGGACCAGGCAATTTTTCTTTTTTTGCTCTTTTGTTTTGTTTCCTCCACACTTAAACTGAATTTTGGAAACGGAGGGTAGTTTTGCAAAGAGAATATTTTCAAAAATGTGTCATGCTAGGGATGGGTATGGGGAAATACCGAGCAAATGGCAAATAAGGAGGGCAGGAAAGGTGGGACCCATGTCTAGGAGAGAGGGTGACTCCTTATAAAACCTTGTGCTGGCCCCTGGCTCCCCTGACATCACTAGATAGGTATCCTGCTCGGCGAATAGGTGCGGAACCTAGACCCTCGCTGACCCTGAACTGGGCCCTAGGTAATGATCGGACAGGATGAGCACTAGTCAACCCCACTAAGTCCTAAATAAGACATAGGGAAAACAAAAAGGGCAGTTCAAATGAACAACTTATCTGCAAGATGACTTTGGGAGAGCGACAGCAATAAAAAGCAAAATGTTTCCAGGAGATTACAAGCAGACTGCTTACAATCTGGACCATATAGAAATAAACTTTATCACCAGTAACAATCCAAGGGGTAATGTGGGTACATAAAGAAACAGGGAGAGCATAATAATTAGCAGCTGAAAGGTAAAGATATCCGCAGGGTCCTAAAAGGGAAAAAGTTAACCCTAACAGAGAAAATACATAGAACTTCATTCACTCCACAGAAGAAGGAAAGGAATATCAAGGAGCAGTTTGTGCAGCCAAACGCAGCGACCTTCTACAGCCGAACACCACAGGGGTTGTTTGTCACTTGTGACAAAATATAAGGGATATGTTCACTCTTGTGATATACTGCATATTAGAAAATAGGTTAGATTAATGCATCTAACTAAGGACATGGATTATTGAAGCCATATTCTAATGAGACCAAGATAACCCTATTTGGTTTAGACGGCTTCAACCGTGTCTGGTAGCAACCATGTGACGAGGACAAAGACAAATGTATCTTGCCTAAAGTCAAGCAAGGGGCTGGGAGTCAAAGACATTTATTAATGCTTTAGGTCCTTCACTAACTAAACGAAAAAATGTGGAAGGAAAAAATGAAAATATTACTTTTTCCGCACAAAAATGTTACTTTAGCCCCAAATTTTGCATTTTCACAAGGGTAGCAGGAGAAATTCCACTGTACAATTTATTGTGCAATCTCTCCTCAGTACATTAATACCCCATGTGTGGTGGAAATCTACTGTTTGAGCACATGGCAGGGCTTGGAAGGGAAGGAGCGCCATTTGACTTTTTCACGTTTGGAGAACCACTGATGTGGCCAAATAGTGGACATCCCCCACAAGTGATCCCATTTTGGAAACTAGACTTTACAGAGTTTACCTAGATGTGTGGTGAGCACCTGGAAACCCCAGGTGCTTCACAGAATTGTATAACGTTGAGCTGTGAAAATGAAAAATGTACATTTTTAAAGCTCAAAAATGTTGCTTTAATCCCTTTCACTAGGGAAGAGGAGATAAAGCACCAATTTGTTGAACAAATTCTCCTAACTACAGTACTCCATATGTGGTCAAAAACTGCCTGTGAGGGACAGTGCAAAGCAGGGGCGTACATAGAAATCATGGGGCCCCATAGCAGAATTTCTAATTGCCACTCCCCCCCCAAAAAAACACTATTATTATTATTATTATTATTATTATTGTTATTATTAATTATAATAATATTTGGCTTGGTCACATAGGAACATATCTTACAACCTTTTAGCCCTTTCAAAGTAATTGCAGTCCTATTGAAGCCTCCTGGTTCCCTTTTCATTGCAGCCATAAAGTATGATGCCAACAAAATTGCCTCACAAACACTGTATGATCCCCACAGTGAATTCCTCCTCAAAGTACCCCCCTACAACTACCACGGCAATGAATGAATACCCCCAACACAGTGTGATCCCCACGCAGGTGTCCATGCATTATAATGGGCCTTCATACAGTATAATGGCCCCTTCTAACCCTCCTGACGAAGGCTTTCATGCTGAAACACGTGTAGGGACGGACGCCAGCACCAGCAGGAGGAGATGCCACTGGGTAATCTATTAATAGATTTGGTTTCCTACACCTTTAAACAGTACTTTATTTCTTTGTGATTTGTACTTTATTGTTTTGCCCTGCTCTAATTCCATCAGAGCTTTCTTATGCACACTTGTGCTGTATATCTAAATACTTCTAATTAATCTCTGGTGGTATGGAGTAGAGCTATACATATTGTGTACAGCCACATCTTTCATTGATTTTTTCCTCCTTCTGTTCCTTGCTGGTATTCTTCAGTCACTTGTTATTTACCTTTTTTTAAACCTTTTAATTAACTCTAATAAAATTTGTTATTTTAATTGGCTATTTGCTTTGTATTTTGGTTATTTCAATTGTTTTTGTGCAGGTAGCCTGGGCTATCTTCCCTTCTACTTTTCCATGGTTGAGATAAATTGATATACTTGTATATGTTCCCTTGTGTTTTGGCAATTTTGGTTATTTTTAAAGCCTCCAAATAGTATAATGACCCCCACACAGCCCTCCGCACAGTATGATGGACACAACACAAATTTTCACACTTGCTTGCATAAAGTGCAATGGCCCTCCATAAAAAAGAGAATTTTGTTTACTTACCGTAAATTCTTTTTCTTATAGTTCCGACATGGGAGACCCAAACCATGGGTGTATAGCTTCTGCCTCCGGAGGACACACAAAGTACTACACTCAAACGTGTAGCTCCTCCCTCCGGGCTATATACACCCCCTGGATGACAATCTACCCAGTTCAGTGCAAAAGCTGAAGGAGGACATCCACCCATAAGTAGAGATAGAGTAAAACTCGGAATAACCGTAACTCTGACTACTAACAACAGCCGGTGAAACACACGGAACAAAAAAACTGCCAACAGGCAACAGGGAGGGTGCTGGGTCTCCCATGTCGGAACTATAAGAAAAAGAATTTACGGTAAGTAAACAAAATTCTCTTTTTCTTTATCGTTCCTTATGGGAGACCCAAACCATGGGACGTTCCAAAGCAGTCCATGGGTGGGAATAAACCAAACTGAGAAGTAGGCAAAACCTAACTTCACAAATGGGCGACAGCCGCCTGAAGAATGCGTCTGCCCAAGCTCGCATCTGCCGAAGCATGAGCATGCACCTGGTAGTGCTTCGAAAAAGTGTGCAGACTGGACCACGTGGCAGCCTGACAAACCTGCTGAGCCGTAGCCTGGTGCCTGAAAGCCCAGGAGGCACCGCCAGCTCTGGTCGAGTGCGCCTTAATCCCTGGCGGGAGAGGCACCTGAGAACACTGGTAGGCATCGGTGATAGCCGACCTGATCCAACGAGCTAGGGTCGGTTTAGAAGCAGCGAGACCTTTGCGCTGACCAGTGGTTAGCACAAAAAGTGAGGTGCACCGCCTAAAAACGGCGGTGCGTGACACATAGATTCGGAGCGCCCGCACCAAATCCAAGGTATGCAACGCCTTTTCAAAGCGATGCACAGGGGCCAGACAAAGAGAAGGCAATGAAATGTCCTGGTTAAGGTGGAAAGGAGACACCACCTTAGGGAGAAAGTCCGGAGACGGACGAAGAACCACCTTGTCTTGGTGAAACACCAAAAAGGGGGATTCCGAAGAGAGCGCAGCCAAATCAGAAACTCTCCTGAGAGAAGTTATGGCTACTAGAAAAACAACTTTCTGTGAAAGTCGAAACAAGGGAACCTCCCTGAGAGGCTCAAAGGGGGGTTTCTGTAAGGCCGTGAGGACCAGATTAAGGTCCCAGGGATCCAAGGGCCGCCGGTAAGGAGGAATGATGTGAGATGCGCCCTGCATGAAGGTGCGCACCTGAGCCAGTCGGGCGATACGCCGCTGGAACAATACCGACAGAGCCGACACCTGTCCCTTGAGGGAATTGAGGGACAGTCCTAGCTGTAGACCGGACTGTAGAAAAGACAGGATGGTCGGCAAGGAGAACGGCCAAGGAGCATGGTCGGAAGAGCGACACCAGGACAGGAAAATCCTCCAAGTCCTGTGGTAAATCTTGGCCGAGGAAGACTTCCGAGCCTGAGTCATGGTGGAGATGACCTCAGAGGGAATGCCTGACGCCGTCAGGATCCAGGACTCAAGAGCCACGCCGTCAATCTGAGAGCCGCAGAATTCTGGCGGAAGAACGGACCTTGAGAGAGAAGGTCTGGGCGGTCCGGGAGATGCCACGGCACCTCTACGGACAGACGGAGCAGGTCTGGGTACCAGGCTCGCCTGGGCCAGTCCGGAGCAATGAGTATGACTCGCCGGCCCTCCATTCTGATCTTGCGCAGAACCCTGGGCAAGAGCGCTAGAGGGGGAAACACATAGGCCAGACGGAACTGAGACCAATCTTGAACCAGTGCGTCTGCTGCGAAGGCCTGAGGATCGTGGGAGCGAGCCACGTAAACCGGAACCTTGTTGTTGTGCCGGGATGCCATTAGGTCCACTTACGGAGTGCCCCACTTGCGGCAGATTGATCTGAACACTGACGGATGCAGGGCCCACTCGCCGCTGTCCACGGTTTGACGGCTGAGGTAATCGGCCTCCCAGTTTTCCACGCCTGGGATGTGGACTGCAGACATGGTGGACTTGGAGTCCTCCGTCCACTGGAGGATTCGTTGAACCTCCAACATCGCCAGACGGCTGTGAGTCCCGCCCTGGTGATTGATGTAGGCAACCGCTGTCGCGTTGTCCGACTGAACTCGAATGTGCTTGCCCGCCAACAGGTGGTGAAAGGCTAGGAGAGCTAGAAACACAGCTCTGATCTCCAGCACATTGATCGAGAGGGCTGATTCGGACGGAGTCCAAGTGCCCTGTGCTCGGTGATGGAGAAATACTGCTCCCCAACCGGAGAGGCTGGCATCCGTGGTGAGGATCACCCAGGACGGAGTCAGGAAGGAGCGTCCCTGAGACAGAGAGAGGGGCCGAAGCCACCACTGAAGGGAGCTCCTGGTCTGTGACGACAGAGCCACCTGCCTGTGCAAGGAAGAGATCCGCTTGTCCCAACAGCGGAGAATGTCCAGCTGCAGGGGACGCAGATGGAACTGAGCAAAGGGAACCGCTTCCATGGACGCCACCATCTGACCCAGCACCTGCATGAGGTGTCTGATGGAATGACGGCGGTGCCTCAGCAGAGAGCGCACCGCCAGACGAAGGGACTGCTGTTTGACTAAGGGCAACTTGACAAGTGCCGGCAGAGTCTCGAATTGCATCCCTAGGTACAAAAGCACCTGGGTCGGGGTCAGAGTGGACTTGGGCAGGTTGACAAGCCACCCGAACTGAACTAGCGTGGCGAGAGTGAGAGAGACACTCCGCTGGCAGTCTGCACTGGATGAGGCCTTGACTAGAAGGTCGTCCAGGTAAGGAATCACTGCCAACCCCTGGAGGTGCAGGACCGCAACCACTGCTGCCATGACCTTGGTGAATACTCGAGGGGCCGTGGCTAAGCCGAAGGGGAGAGCCACGAATTGGAAATGTTCCTCTCCGATCGCAAAGCGTAGCCAACGCTGGTGTGAAACCGCAATAGGCACATGCAGATAGGCATCTCTGATGTCGATGGATGCCAGAAAATCTCCTTGGGTCATTGAGGCAATGACCGATCTCAGAGATTCCATGCGAAAGTGCCGCACCTGAACATGCTTGTTGAGAAGCTTGAGATCCAGGATGGGCCGGAAGGAACCGTCCTTTTTGGGGACTAGAAAGAGGTTTGAGTAGAAACCGCTGAACCGTTCCCGGGCGGGAACCGGAACAATTACACCGTTGGCCTGCAGGGATGCCACGGCCTGAGAGAAGGCGGCGGCTTTGGAGCAGGGGGGGGTGGACAGAAAAAAT